>NC_137962.1:4870021-4991521 GCF_963924665.1 Micromys minutus | reverse complement strand
GATTTCCAGAGTGGTTGTACCAGTTTACAACTCCACCAGCAGTGGAGGAGTGTTCCTCTTTCTCTACATCCTCACCAGCATCTGCTGTCATCTGAGTTTTAGATCTTAGCCATTCTGACTGGTGTGAGGTGGAATCTCAGGGTTGTTTTGATTTGCATTTCCCTGATGACTAGGGATGTTGAGCACTTCCTTAGATGATTCTCAGCCATTCTGTATTCCTCAATTGAGAAGTTTTTGTTTAGCTCTACACCCCATTTTTAAATAGGATTGTTTGATTCTCTGGTGTCTAACTTCTTGGTTTCTTTGTATATATTAGATATTAGATTTCTATCAGATGTAATGTTGGTAAGGATCTTTTCCGAATCTTTTGGCTGCCGTTTTGTTTTTTTTAAACAGTGTCCTTAGCCTTACAGAAATTTTGCAATATCATTAAGTCCCATTTCTCGATTCTTGGTCTTAGAGCACAAGCCATTGGTATTCTGTTCAGGAAAATTTCCTCTGTGCCTACGTGTTCTAAGCTTTTCCCTACTTTCTCTTCTAATAGTTTCAGTGTACCTGGTTTAATGTGGAGATCTTTGATCTACTTACACTTGAGCTTTATACAAGGAGATAAGAAAGGGTCTATTTTCATTCTTCTGCATGCTGAGTGCCAGTTGAGCCAAAATTATTTGTTTAAGAGGCTGTCCTTTTTCCATTGAATGTTTACAGCTCCTTTGTCAAAAGTCATATGACCATAGGTTTGTTTCTGGATCTTCGATTCTGTTCCATGTTTTTTAAAAACACAATTGCCTTGCAATATAACTTGAGGTCAGAGATGCTGATACCCACAGATGTTTTCTTGTTGTTGAGGATTGATTTTGATATTCTTGTTTTTTTTTTTTTTTTTGTTATTCCAGATGAATTTTCAAATTGCTCTTTCCAACTCTATGAAGAATTGGGTTGGAATTTTGATGGAGATTGCATTGAATCTGTAGATTACTTTTGGTAGGATGGCCATTTTTACAATGTTGATCCTTTCAAGCCATGAGCAGGGGAGATCTTTCCATCTTCTGAGATTTCTTCAGTTTCCTTCTTCAGAGATTTGAAGTTATTGTCATGCAGGTCATTCATTTGTTTAGTTAGACTCACACCAAGGTACTTCATATGTTTTGTGACTATTGTGAAGGGTATCTTTTCCCTAATTTCTTTCTCAGCATGTTTGTCCTTTGATTAGAGGGAGGCTACTTATTTGTTTGAGTTAATTTTATATCCAGCCACTTTGCTGAAGTCGTTTATTAGCTGTAAAAATTTTCTGGTGGAATTTTTAGGGTCACTTACGTACACTATCATGTCATCTGCAAATAGTGATATTTTTACTTCTTCCTTTCCAATTTGTATCCCTTTGAATTCCTTTTGCTTGTCTAATTGCTCCAGTTAGGACTTCTAGTACTATGTTGAATAGGTAGAGTGAGAGTGGGCAGCTTTGTCTAGTCCCTGACTGCATATTGCTTTTATTACGTTTACGTACGGGCCTTGGATTCCTGTTTTTTCCAAAACTCTTAACATGAAAAAGTGTTGAATTTTGTCAAATGCTTTCTCAGCATCTAGTGAGATGACCATTTTTTTGAGTTTGCTTATCTGCTGGATTATGTTGATGGATTTCTGTATATTAAACCATCCCTGCATCCCAGCAATGAAGCCTACTTGATCATGGTGAATGATTGCTTTTATGTGTTCTTGGATTTGCTTTTCAAGAATTTTGTTGAGTATTTTCACATCAATGTTCATAAGTAAGATTGGTCTGAAGTTCACTATTTTTTGTAGGGTCTTTGTGTGGTTGAGGAATGAGGGTTATTTTGGCTTTAAAAAATGAGTTGGGTAGTGTTTCATCTGACTGTCTTTTGTGGAATAGTTTGGAGAGTATTGGTATTAAGTAGTTGATAGAATTCTGCACTATCACATCTGGACCTGGGCTTTTTTGGTTGGGAGGCATTTGATGGCTGCTTCTCTTTCTTTAGGTGTTATAGGATTATTTAGATGGTTTACCTGGTCCTGGTTTAACTTTAGTATCTGGTATCTGTCTAGAAATTCATCCATTTTCTCCAGATTTTCCAGCTTTGTTGAGTATAGGCTTTTGCAGTACGATCTGATGATTTCTTGAATTTCCCCAGTTTCAGTTGTTATGTCTCCACTTTCATTTCTGATTTTGTTAATTTGGATACTCTTTCTTTACCCTCTCGTTAATCTGGCTAAGGGTTTAACAATCTTGTTAATTTTTTTTTAAAGCATTAGCTCTTGGTTTTGTTGATTCTTTGAATGGTTCTTTTGTTTCTATTTGGTTAATTTCTACTCTGTGTTTGATTATTTCTTGCCATCTACTTCTCTTGGGTGTATCTGTTTCTTTTTGTTCTAGAGCTTTCCACTGTGCTGTCAAGTTGCTAGTGTATGTTCTCTCCAGTTTCTTTTTGGAAGCACTTTGACCTATGAGTTTTCCTCTCAGTACTGCTTTCATTGCATCCCATGGGTTTGGGTATGTTTTGCTTTAATTTTCATTAAATTCTAGAAAATCCTTAATTTTTAAAAATTCTCCTCTTAGTTTAATTAAGGGCAAAGTTTAAAAGTTTGAATTATCTGCCGGTAACAAAATGCACAAGAATGTAGTCAAGAAAGTGTGACCGAGCTGCACCTAAGGAATGCTGGATGCAGTCAAAAGGTTTGGCATTCTAATGGACGTCTCTCAAACCGGAAGTAGGCATGTTTGACTCTAAAGTTACTGTGGTTTCATTCCTACACCTCCTGAGGACCCAGGGAAAGATACATCACAGTCCAGCTGGTCACCAACTGCTAGAGAGAAGCAGAAAATCCCAGCTCCCAAACACAGATCACTTCCTGAAGCTGGGAATTTCTTCTGCCCATTCTCCAGTTCTGGTTTCCAATATTCCAAATGACGGTGATGGCAAATTTTTTTTCTGACAAAAACTGCCCTAACTCTGATTTTTAAATGTCACTCAGCAATTTTAGGGTTTAGGAATCTAAACACTCCCAAAGTTCTCCTTTCTCCCATTTATTACTTTAAAATACAATCTGAGGCAAGCTGGTTCAGTAATGGTAGCTTGCAGCCAAGCCCGAGGACCTGAATATGAGGGCGGGACTTACAGGGTAGGACTGAGTCTTACAATTTGTCCTATGACCTCTACTTGCAAGTGTGACAGCAACCCCTCTTCCAAAACAAACATAGTTGTTGTTGTTTTTAATGTTTGCACTCCAGGATGCCCTTAAATCATTTAGAGGGCCACCTTATGCTGCAATTTTTCAACGGTATACAACAAGTGTGGGTGTCCTGACTGTGCCGCCTTTTAAATTAGATCCAACTCTGGTTAAGGATAGAGTTTGACATCTGCAGACACAGGTGCAGCTACATACCCCTCAATTCTGAGACTGAGGTCACGCCTATAGCCCTATATCACACACGTAACACATTGATTCTCACGTGGACCCACAGCAGCTAGGGGAGAGTCTCCCACCGCCCCACCCCACAGGACCAGAGACACAGCTTTCCTGCTCCTTCCATGGCTCACCAGCTCCAGGAGTCCCCAAGTATCCCTTAATTTTTTTATTTCTTCTTTGACCATGCTATTGTTGAGTAGAGCATTGTTCTGTTTCCATGTGTATATGAGTTTTTTGTTGTTTTTGTTGTTATTAAAGACCAACCTTAGTCTACGGTAATCTGATAGGATGCATGGGAGTATTTCAATCTTCTTATACCTATTTTGTGACCTACTATATGGTCAATTTTGGAGACGGTGTTGTGAGTTTCTGAGAAGAAGGTGTATTCTTTTGTTTTAGGGTGAAATTTCTGTGGATGTCTATTAATTTCAATTGGTTTGTAACTTCTGCTAGTTTCGCTGTGTCTCTGTTCAGTTTCTTCTTCCATGATCTGTCCATTGATGAGAGTGGGGTGTTGGAGTCTCTCACTATTGTTGTGTGTGATGCAATGTATGTTTTGAACTTTAGTAGGGTTACTTTTATGAATATGGGTGCTATTTTGTATTTGGAGCATACATGCTAAGGATTGAGAATTTATCCTGATAAATTGTTGCTTTAATGAGTAAACAGTATCCTTCCTTATCTTTTTTGATAACTTTTGGTTGAAAATCTACTTTATTTGATATTAGAATGGCTACTTCATCTTGTTTCTTGGGGCTGTTTGCTTGGAAGGTTTTTTTCCCATCCTTTTTTTTTTTTTTTTTTTTTTTTTTTTTTTTTTTTAAACAATTTTATTTTTCAAAACAAAGATAGATGTAAAGATTTTAAACATTTTTTGCTTAAAATTATACATTTTTGTCAGTACTGTTTTTTCAGACATTAAAATAAATTTTACATAAAACCATGTGAATATGTTTTTTAGTCGGTACTTGATTTTTTTCAAGGGCTTGACAGTATGCATTGAAAACGTACTAGTTGCAAAAAGCGTAAAGTACATGCAAAACAAAACACAACATGGAAATAGTCAAAGTCTTCTTGTTTTGTGAATATATGTATAGTTTTTGTTTTCTTTATTTCTTGGACTTCATACAGTCTGTGAGTTGTTTCTGGGGGAGTGCAAGCCTCTGGGGTTAGCATCCCACTATCAGTGACTGCATATTATGTCTGTTCTTTTGTGACTGGGTTATCTCACTCAGGATGATCTTCTCTAGATGCAGCCATTTTCTTAAGAATTTGGTTAAGTCATTGTTTCTGGTGGCTGAGTAGTATTCCATTGTGTATATGTACCACAATTTTTGTATCCATTCGTCTTCTGAAGGACATCTGGGTTCCTTCCAGCTTCTGGCTATTATAAATAGAGCCGCTATGAACATTGTGGTGCATATATCTTTGTTGTGTATTAAAGTGTCTCTGGGGTATATGCCCAGAAGTGGAATAGCTGGGTCTTCAGGTAGTACTATATCCAATTTTCTGAGGTATCTCCAGACCGATTTCCAGAGTGGTTGTATTAGCTTGCAACCCCACCATCAGTGGAGAAGTGTTCCTATTTCTCCGCAGCCTCGCCAGCATCTGCTGTCATCTGAGTTTTGGATCTTGGCCAATCTGACTGGAGTGAGGTGGAATCTTAGGGTTGTTTTGATTTGCATTTCCCTGATGGCTAAGGATGTCGAGCACTTCCTCAGATGTTTTTCGGCCATTCGGAGTTCCTCAACTGAAAAAGATTTGTTTAGCTCTGTACCCCATTTTTTAATAGGGTTATTTGATTCTCTGGTGTCTAGCTTTTTGAGTTCCTTGTACACCTTAGATATTAGGCCTCTATCTGATGTGGTGTTGGTAAAGATCTTTTCCCATTCTGTTGGTTGCCGTTTTGTTTTCTTGACGATGTCCTTAGCCTTACAGAAACTTTGCAATCTCATTAAGTCCCATTTGTTAATCTTTGACCTTAGAGCTTGAGCCATTGGTGTTTTGTTTAGGAAATTTTCTCCTGTGCCTATGTGTTCTAAGGTTTTCCCTACTTTCTCATCTAATAATTCCAGTGTATCAGGTTTAATGTGGAGATCTTTAATCCACTTACACTTGAGCTTTGTACAAGGAGATAAGAACGGGTCTATTTTCATTCTTTTGCATGTTGAGTGCCAGTTGGACCAGCACCATTTGTTGAATAGGCTGTCCTTTTTCCATTGAATGTTTACTGCTTCTTTGTCAAAAATCAGGTGACCATATACATGAGGGCTCATTTCTGAATCTTCTATTCTATTCCATTGATCCACTTGCCTATTTCTGTACCAGTACCATGCAGTTTTCAGCACAATTGCCTTGTAATATAGCTTGAGGTCAGGGATAGTGATTCCCGCTGATGTTTTTTTGTTGTTGAGGATGGTTTTCGCTATTCTAGGTCTTTTGTTATTCCAGATGAAATTGCACATTGATCTTTCCAATTCCATGAAGAACTGGGTTGGAATTTTGATGGGGATTGCATTGAATCTGTAGATTGCTTTTGGTAGGATGGCCATTTTTAAGATGTTGATCTTTCCAATCCATGAGCATGGGAGATCTTTCCATTTTCTGAGATCCTCCTCAATTTCTTTCTTCAGAGGTTTGAAGTTCTTGTCATACAGGTCCTTCACTTCCTTAGTTAGAGTCACACCAAGGTATTTCATAGCTTTTATAACTATTGTGAAGGGTACCTTTTCCCCAATTTCTTTCTCCACATGTTTGTTTTTTGAGTATAGGAATGCTACTGATTTGTTTGAGTTAATTTTGTATCCGGCCACTTTGCTGAACTTGTTTATCAGCTGTAGGAGTTCTCTGGTGGAATTTTTGGGGTCACTCAAGTACACTATCATGTCATCGGCAAAGAGTGATGTTTTTATCTCTTCCTTTCCGATTTGTATCCCCTTGATCTCCTTTTGCTGTCTAATTGCTCCAGCCAGGACTTCCAGTACTATGTTGAATAGGTAGGGAGAGAGTGGGCAGCCTTGTCGAGTCCCTGATTTTAGTGGGATTGCTTCAAGTTTCTCGCCATTAAGTTTGATGTTGGCTGTTGGTTTGCTGTATATTGCTTTTATTATGTTTAAATATGGGCCTTGGATTCCTGTTCTTTCCAGGACTTTTAACATGAAGGGGTGTTGGATTTTGTCGAATGCTTTCTCAGCGTCTAGTGAGATGACCATGTGATTTTGGTCTTTAAGTTTGTTTATATGGTGGATTACATTGATGGATTTCCTTATGTTAAACCATCCCTGCATCCCAGGGATGAAGCCTACTTGGTCATGATGAATGATGGTTTTGATGTGTTCTTGGATTCGGTTTGCAAGGATTTTGTTGAGTATTTTTGCATCAATGTTCATAAGTGAGATTGGTCTGAAGTTCTCTTTCCTTGTAGGGTCTTTGTGTGGCTTAGGTACGAGGGTTATTGTAGCCTCAAAAAATGAGTTGGGTAATATTCCATGTGATTCTATCTTTTGGAATAGCTTGGTGAATATTGGTGTTATATCCCCAATAAATGTCTGATAAAATTCTGCACTGAACCCGTCTGGACCTGGGCTTTTTTTGGTTGGGAGGCTTTTGATGACTTCTTCTATTTCTTTAGGTGTTATAGGGTTATTTAGATGGTTTACTTGGTCCTGGTTCAACTTTGGTACCTTGTATCTGTCTAGGAATTCGTCCATTTCCTCCAGATTTTCCAATTTTGTGGAGTATAAGTTTTTGTAGTAGGATCTGATGATTTCTTGAATTTCCTTAGTTTCACCACTTTCCTTTCTGATTTTGTTAATTTGGATACTCTCTCTTTGCCCTTTAGTTAGTCTGGCTAGGGGTTTATCAATCTTGTTGATTTTCTCAAAGAACCAACTCTTTGTTTTATTGATTTTTTCAATGGTTTTTTTTGTTTCTATTTGGTCTATTTCTGCCCTAATTTTGATTATTTCTTGCCGTCTACTCTTTTTGGGTAAATCTGCTTCCTTTTGTTCTAGGGCTTTTAGCTGTGCTGTCAGGTTGCTGATGTGAGCTCTCTCCAGTTTCTTCTTGGAAGCACTTAGAGCAATGAGTTTTCCTCTCAATACTGCTTTCATTGCATCCCATAGGTTTGGGTATGTTGTGTTTTCGTTTTCGTTGAATTCTAGAAAATCCTTACTTTCTTTCTTTATTTCTTCTTTGACCCTGCTGTCCTTTAGCAGAGTGTTGTTTAGTTTCCATGTGTATGTGGGCATTTTGTTTTCTTTGTTGTTGTTAAAGACCAGCCGTAGACCATGGTGATCTGAGAGGATGCATGGGAGTATTTCAATCTTCTTATATCGATGAAGGCTCGTTCTGTGTCCAATTATGTGGTCAATTTTCGAGAAGGTGCCATGGGGTGGTGAGAAGAAGGTGTATTCTTTTACTTTAGGATAGTATGTTCTGTATATATCTATTAATTCTAGTTGGTTCAAAGTCTCTGCTAGTTTTGCAGTGTCCTTGTTCAGTTTTTGTTTCCCTGATCTGTCCATTGGTGAGAGTGGGGTGTTAAAGTCTCCCACTATTATTGTGTGGGGTGAAATGTATTTTTTGAGCTTTAGTAGAGTTTCTTTTATGAATGTGGGTGATTTTTTATTTGGAGCATATATGTTAAGGATTGAGAGTTCCTCCTGACAGATTTCCCCGGTAATGAGTAAAAAGTGTCCTTCTTTATCTTTTTTGATAACTTTTGGTTGGAAATTTACTTTATTCGATATTAGAATAGCCACTCCAGCTTTCTTCTTGGAGCTGTTTGCTTGGAAGTTTTTTTCCCACCCTTTTACTGTGAGATAGTGTCTGTCTCTGTCTCTGAGATGAGTTTCCTGTATGCAGCAAAAGGCTGGATTTTGTTTATGTATCCAGTCTGATAGTCTGTGTCTCTTTATTGGGGAGTTGAGCCCATTTATGTTAATAGATATCAAGGAATAATTGTTTCTGTATCCTGCCATTTTTGCTTTTTTGGGTTGAGTTGTGTCCGTGTTTTTTTTCTTTTTTTAGTTTTCTTGTTTAGGAGTTTTCTTGTTTTTACTAGGCTGTATTTTCCCTCCTTGTATTGGGTTTTCCACCTGTAATTCGTTGTAGTGCTGGGTTTGTGGTCATATATTGTGTGAATTTTGATTTGTCTTGAAATATCTTTGTCTCTCCATCGATGGTGATTGATAGTTTTGCTGGGTATAGCAGCTTGGGCTGGCACTTGTGCTCTCTTAAGGAGTGCATGATGTCTGTCCAGGCTCTTCTAGCTTTCATAGTCTCTGCTGAGAAATCGGGTGTGAGTCTGATTGGTCTGCCTTTATAAGTTACCTGACCTTTTTCCCTTACTGCTTTTAGTATTCTTTCTTTACTTTGGGCACTTGATGTTTTTACTATTATGTGTCGGGAGGTATTTCTTTTCTGGTCCAACCTATTTGGAGTTCTGAAGGCTTCTTTTATGCTCGTGGTCATCTCATTCTTGAGGGTAGGGAAGTTTTCTTCTATGATTTTGTTGAAGATATTTACTGTGCCTCTTAGTTGATACTCTTCTCCCTCTTCTATTCCTATTATCCTTAGGTTCGGTCTTCTCATTGTGTCTTGTATTTCCTGGACATTTTGGGTTAGGAGCTTTTTGTTTTTTGCATCTTCTCTGGCTGTTTTGTCTATGTTTGCAATGTTGTCTTCTGCCCCCGAGATTCTCTCCTCGATCTCTTGTAATCTGTTGGAAATGCTTGCTTCTGTGACTCCTGATTTCTTTTTTTGGTGTTCTGACTCTAGGGTTATATCTTTTAGCGCTTTTTTTATTGTGTCAATTTCTGTTTTAATTTCCCTCTTCCATTCCTTTATTTCCTTGGTTCTGTTTTCGTCTCGTTCTTTGAGTTCTTTGAGTGTTTTTCTTGTTTCTTCTTTAAAAGCTTCTGAATCTTTTTGCTTTTCCTCCCTTTCTTGTTTAAGTAACTCTATCAGCGTCTTGAGGCATGTTTTCAGGTCTGTGTCTTCTTTCTCTGGAGTGTTTGGAATTCCTATGTTTGCTACTATCGGAGAGCTGGGTTCTGGTGTTGCTAGATTGTCTTGGTTTCCTTGGGATATACTCTTTCTCTTTCCTCTTGCCATTTTGTTGTCAGTGATATGTTCTTGCCTTTCCCTTGTATCTGGTCTGTGTCCCTGGTACACTTTCCGTGTGCACTCCTCAGAGATCTCTCTACTCCCCAGCAGCCCAGGTTCAGGGTGGCAGCTGGGCCAGGCTCTGCTCTGCGTACTGAAGTCACCTCCGGGTGGGAACAGATGTTCCTAAGATTTGTTCCTGGTCACAGTAGCTCAGCCTGTACGAGCCGCCTTTCCGGCTGGTGGTTGGGCCAGGCTCTGCTCTGCGACCTGAAGTCGTCTCCGGGTGGGAACAGAAGTTCCTAAGATCTGTTCACGGTTACTGGATCGGGGAGGACAGGGCAGGTCAGGGCAGGGGGTGCCCTTTCCGTGTGCACTCCGCAGAGATCCCTCTGCTCCCCCGCAGCGTAGGTCTCCCACTCACCAGTTGCTCAGCCTGTACGAGCCGCCTTTCTGGCTGGAGCCGCCTTTCCGGCTGGTGGTTGGGCCAGGCTCTGCTCTGCGACCTGAAGTCCTCTCCGGGTGGGAACAGAAGTTCCTAGGATCTGTTCCAGGTCTCAGTAGCTCAGCCTGTACGAGCCGCCTTTCTGGCTGGAGCCGCCTTTCCGGCTGGTGGTTGGGCCAGGCTCTGCTCTGCGACCTGAAGTCCTCTCCGGGTGGGAACAGAAGTTCCTAAGATCTGTTCCAGGTCTCAGTAGCTCAGCCTGTACGAGCCGCCTTTCTGGCTGGAGCCCCCTTTCCGGCTGGTGGTTGGGCCAGGCTCTGCTCTGCGACCTGAAGTCCTCTCCGGGTGGGAACAGAAGTTCCTAAGATCTGTTCCCGGTTACTGGATCGGGGAGGACAGGGCAGATCAGGGCAGGGGGTGCCCTTTCGTGTGCACTCCGCAGAGGTCCCTCTGCTCCCCCGCAGCCTAGGTCTCCCACTCACCAGTTGCTCAGCCTGTACGAGCCGCCTTTCTGGCACTTTCCCATCCTTTTATTCTGAGATGGTGCCTGTCTTTGTCTCTAAGATGAGATTACTGTATGCAGAAAAATGCTGGATTCTGTTTATGTATCCAGTCTGATAGCCTATGTCTCTTTATAGGGGACTTGAGTCTATTTATGCTAACAGATATTAAGGAATTGTGGTTGCTATTTCCTGCTATATTTGCTTTTAGAGGTAGAATTATGTCTGTGTGTTTTTCTTCTTTTGGTTTTTTTTTTCCTGTGAGCAAGATCATTTAATAGTGACACTCCACTGTCCGTACAGTGCTTAGGTCACCCACTGCACCCAAGAGGATGCTGGGCTGTAGGAAAGGTACAGCAGGAAAGGCACCTGGACCCCTCGGTCTCCAAACCACCAACAGCAATTCACAAACCTGGGGTGTCGGGGCCCTCAGGGATGCAGGCCGGCTCACATCTGAAAGGCCAGGCCATCCCCTCGGGTGGCTTGCTTGTTGATCTCTCTGTGCCGTCCTTTGGGTACGATTTCCTCTAAAACCTCACTTGATGAGCCTTGTGTGCCCTGTCTCTGGGTCCACCACTTTTCAAATGATGCTCTGTCGAGCGTCCCACTCCTCCTTGGTCATGGGCTTCATGGCTTGGATACGAGACTTCTGCTCACCTGTCAGGACTGGGCCATCATTGTCCTCCCCAGCTGATCTGTGCCACTGATCCAGAGAGGGGCCGGGCAGAGCCTCAGGCTGGGGCACCGCTGCTGCCTTCTCCTTGCCTCTCCTCTTCAGCTTCTTCTTCTTTTTCTTCTTCTTCTTCCTCTTCTTCTTCTCCTTGTGCTTTGCTCACTTCTTCCGACCATCACTGGAGGATGAGGATGAGGTGGAGCTAGAAGAACTGGAAGAGGAGGAGGAGGAGAAGGAAGAGCTGGGTCTCGATGTCCTCTGGGCCTTGTGCTTGCTTCTCTCCTCGACACTGGAGGTGCTGCTGGCCTTGTGACCTTGGAATTTAGAGGTTGAACAGTTCCTTGAGGAGTCCTTACTACTAGTCTTCTTACTTCGCTTTTCTGACCCTCGATGACCACGGGACCGACTACGACTTCTCGAGTGCTTGTGAGAGCCAACGTGAGCCATAGTGAGGCGGGCTTCGTGCGAGGAAACCTCAGCTGGTCCAATTTTTCCGGTCTGGGGCCGTCCCGCTTCTTTTGTTTTTTTTTACTTAGTTATTTTCTTCCTTTTGCTAGGTTGTAGTTTCCCTCCTTGCATTGGGTTTTCCATCTATTATTCTTTGTAGGGCTGGATTTGTGGTCAGATATTGTGTAAATTTAGTTTTGTCCTGGAATATTTTGGTCTCTCCATCTATGGTGATTGAGAGTTTTGCTGGGTATATTAACCTGGTCTGACATTTGTGTTCTCTTAGGGTCTGTATGATGTCTGTCCAGGATCTTCTAGCTTTCATAGTCTCTGTTGAGAACTTGGGTATAATTCTGATTGTTCTGCCATTATATGACTTTTCCCATTACTGCTTTTAGCATTCTTTCTTTGTTTTGAACACTTGGCGTTTTGACTGTTATGTGTCTAAAAGAATTTCTTTTGTGGTCCAATCTATTTGGAGTTCTGTAGGCTTCTTTTATGTTCATGGTCATCTCATTCTTAAAGGTAGGTAAGTTTTCTTCTATGATTTTGTTGAAGATATTTACTGAATCTCTTAGTTGATATTCTTTGCCCTCTTCTATTCCTATTATTTTTAGGTTTAGTCTTCTCATTGTGTCCTGGATCTCTTGGACATTTTGGGTTAGGAGCTGTTTGGTTTTTGTATCTTTTCTGAATGTTTTGTCTATGTTTTCAATGTTGTCTTCTGCCCCTGAGATTCTCTCTTCCATCTCCTGTACTCTGTTGGAGATGCTTGCCTATGTGGCTCCTGATTTCTTTTTTAGTTTACCATCTCCGGGGTTGTGTCTTTTTGTGTTTTTTTTTTATTGTTTCTATTTCCATTTTTAATTCCTTCATCTCTTTGTTTGTGTTTTTCTATAGTTTTTCAAGTTCTTTGAGTGATTTTAGTGTTTCCTATTTAAAAGCTTCTATATGTTTATGATTGTCTTCCCGTGCTTGTTTAAGGGAGTTATTCATGCTCTTCTCTAAGATCTCCATCATCACCTTGAGGTACGATTTCAGGTCTAAGTCTTGTTTTTCTAGAGTGTTTGGCAATGCACTGCTTGCTGTGGTGGGAGAGCTGGGTTCTGATGTTGCCAGGTTGTCTTGGTTTCCCTTGTGTAAGTTTTCCGTTTTCCTCTTGTCATCTTGTTACCTGTGAGTATACGTGGTCTTGTTGTCAGTGACTGGTACCCGTCTCTCCCGTGGAGATGAGGGCTCGTGAGTTCAGGAAGAAAACTGCTCTGAGTGTTTGGCCTTTACTGGGCAAGCAGTGAGTTCTGGGAGCAGTGACTCAGCTCTGTCTTTGTGGGCTCAGGTTTGGGAGCTCCTGTGAGGCTGTTCTGATAACTCAGCCCTGTGCCTACAGGTCCTGAGTAGTACTGGTAGGGACCTGGTTCTTTTTCTAGGCTAAAATGTACCCTTTTCTAGATAGCACAGTACTCTCTGCTCTCTGAGAACTCCTGGTGTGCTCTCCCTGGGCCTACGTGCCAGGCTCTCCTCTCGTCCAGGTGTAAGAGGGCCAGTTGAGTTGAACTTCAAGCACTGCCTTTACCGGGCAGACCCTGGTTCCCACTGACAAGGACCTGTATGTTTAATCTGAGAGCCCAGGCTTTCTGAGCAGTCGCCAGGTACTTCTGCCAGATTTCTGGCCCTACTGTGGGCTGCAGACATTTTTTTCCCCTGTGAGCTCCATGTAGCTCTTTCTGTCTCTATGCTTTGGTTACCTACAATGCAATCCCACCTGGCCTGTGTCTCCGGATCTCTTCTGTACCAGGTGTCAAAGAGCTGGAGCGTTTGGTCCGTGCCCATGAGCTTACCGGCAGATCCTGAGTCCTTCTGTCAGTGGTCCGGCCCTACTCTGGGCAGTAGGGGCAAGTTTTCTGAAAGCTCTGCCAGCCCTCTCTGCACTTTAGTTACTCACAGTGCAATATCACCAGGCCTGTGTCTCTGGGTCTCTGCTGTTCCAGGAGGCAAAGGCTTGAGCATTTGGACCATGCCCACAGGCTTTCTGGGTGGATCCTGAGTCCCTTTGCCAGAGGTCTGGCACTACTGTGGGCAGCAGGGGCATGTTTTCCACATACTCCGCCTAGCCCTCTCTGTGCTTTGGTTACTCACAGCTCAATCTCACTTAGCTTGTGTCCCCGGATCTCTGCTGTCAATTCTATATTTTAAAAATGATTTATTTTATTATTTATGTGTGTGTGTGTGTGTGTGTGTGTGTGTGTGCCTGTGTACATGCATGGGGGTGCCACTCAAGCTGGAAGAGGGTATTAAATGCCCTGGAGTGGTTGTGAACTACCTGCCATGGGTGCCAGAAACTCAACTCAAATCTTCTGAAAGAGATTCTTAACCACCAAGATATTTATCTGTCCGGGCCTAGGGACCTTCTATTTATGGATGAGAAATTTTGACATTTTTTTTGCTTATGAGTTCTCTAATCTTTGATAGGTGCATACCTAGACACCCTTTTTTTTTTTTTTTTTTTTTTTTTTTTTTTTTTTTTTTTTTTGGAGGTGAGCTTCCTCTTCTGATTATACCTATCTGTCCCACACATGAATTCTGAAAATGAAGCATGGTGATCATCCAGCAGCCAAAGGGAGTATCTTTCTTTTAGAATGTTTCCTTACCCACTAGAATGCTGGCCTAGAATCACCGTGACAATGAAGTCAGTGAGGTGGACACAGGTTTTTGTGAACTCATGGAAGCCGGCTGCATTTGGTTGATTCCTAGGTAAAGAAAGCCTCAGCTTGCTTCAACTTCAAGAGAATTCAGAAATCATAATTTTAAAACCCAATGTTCAAAAGGCAGCTAATTCAAACTGCTTTGTGGGGAACATTCCCTGCTATTCCATTTCTTCTGAAGCCCCCCTGAGTCAGTTGCTAGAGGCTTTGACTGTCTATACACTTGTATTGATCGTAGACCTTTGTTCCCTGCTATCTGGTTAGTCTGAATCCTATGGGGTTGGTACAATAATTAACCAACTCAATGTCTTTCTAATGGGGTGCATATCCACTGAGAAGCCACACTGAAAGGAGGAAGCCAATTTGAGGACATATGAGAAATGACACAGGAACCCAGCCAAGCCACCTGCAGCTCAAGGTTGTCACAGAAAAGGTATCAGAGCAGAACTGCAGAAGGTAGGAAACCTGATAATGTAGACATCAAATCCCATGTATCCCTCTAAAGTCCCTAAGCTAAGGTGCTTAGGCTCAGTTGTCAAGTTTTAAGAACCTGGCATCTGTGGATGTGGCCATGCCTTGGATAAAGTTGACACTGAGCTCATGGAGCCATTTCTATACTTCAGGCCTAGACAGTGAAGGTGGAGGCGGATGCACGTCTCCTCAGCAGTTCTAAGAGGTTGGGCTTGTGGTTCTGAGACCCAGGGTAGTTGAAGGCTTTGCCCAGTGCCCTGCATTAAGTGTGAAGCAGGGCAGAGCAGAGCAGGGCAGAGCAGAGTAGGGCAGGGCAGGGTAGGGCAGGGCAGGGCAGGACCCTTTCCTAGGCTGGTTGAGAACATAACAGTTTTTCCTCTGTTCCTTGTGATTTTCCTCCTGGAAGCCAATAAAGGAAGCAGTGGGGGTCTCTGAGTTTTCTTTCAGGGGGGAACTCAGTGGTGTTAGTCTAGGCAAGTGGGCAGGTGACAGGTGTTTAGGAAGACATGCTTAGAAAGCAAGCATAGTTTGACTGGCCTTTTTCACTTAAAATAAAATGTCTTCTTCCCTGTTGACACTGTTGAGAGACACTCAGGTTTGAACCGAATTTCAGATACCAACCATATATATATCAAATGCATGGAGTTTTACTTGAGTGATGTCTCATCCAACAGTCAATCATTTTTCTTAGACCTTGTGCCTCAAAGTATGGTGGGGAGTGGCATTAAGTAGAGGAGAAAGTATTGTATTAGAACCTGGAAATGGGTTTTCAGTTTTGATCTGGTCACTGAAGAATGCCCCTGGATTCCTCATGAAGTCTGTCTGGGTATTGATCTCAGTCACACGATGTCAGAATTACTAAACCTAGTGTCTCTAGTGCTCTGGGCAGAGTCTGGGACAGAGTAGATGCTCAGTAAAGCCTCATTATGTTCATAAATGAATGAATAAGTGGTTGGAGAATGATACTTGGTCTGCAGGATTTAATATGTTTAATGGAGGAAGGAGTTCTAGGGAAAATTGAGACAGACAGCAGTGTGGTGGCAAAGATTCCAGGCTTAGGGGACACAGAAAGAAAGACAGGGCGGAGGATACTGGGGGAAGACAGGAAGATGGGAGGGCCCAGGGGACCACAGTGACATCCTTGTCCTGATTCAATTTCTTAGAGCCCGGTGCCTTGCTGGGTGCTGACACCCTTTTATCAGGTTTTTCATCTCACATCTCAAAACACTGCAAGTGTTAATGAACCCTCTTGACTCCTAGTGAGTCAAATATCATCTATCTGCCTTTCCCAGAAGAGGAAATCCAGACTCACCAGGTGCTTTTGTAGAGCCATACCCAGGTGGGTGCCAGTTTCCACCCTGCCCAGAACTGTCAGCATGCGGAGGAAGCAGAAAGCAAGCCTGCATTCTTTGCTTTCTCCACTCTAAAAACCTCTTTTATACAAGAAGCCAAAATTGATGACCCTAGAAATCACTACAAATATTTCTCAGGGTTATTTTTATATTTTACCCTTGTATCCTTGAGCACAAATAGCTCCTCATGGTTTTTGATGTTTGGGGTTCTCTTCATGGTGTTGTAAGAATTTGGTGAGTCAATGTCTACCAGAGTGTTCATCAAAGGGCCCACCCCTGAGAAGTCAGGTGACAATTTCATTGGGGCAAAAGGAAAGAAAGCTCATGATCTAGATCCCTCAGACATTTTCCTCTTCCCTGTCATCCCGAGCTTTTGCTTTTTTATTGGTGGATACTGAGGGATTTAAAATTTAAGTTAGGTTGGAGTTGGAGTTGGGAGCAGGGTGGGGGAAGGAAGATATGGGAAGTAGATTAACCAAAATGAAGGATGTTAGAGGAAGTCATTTGGAAGCCCACAATTTTGTTAGCTAAATAAAAAAAAATAAGTAAGACCTGAGGAGATGGCTCAGCAGTTAGAAGCATGCACTACTCTTGCAGAGCACCCACGTTGTATTGTTTATAACTATCTCTACCTTCAGACCCTGGAATTCTGACAGCCATAGACTTGGTGGGCACCTGTGCTCATATGTGCATACCTACCCCAACACGCATAATTTAAAGTAATAAAATATTTAGAAATATAAAATTAAAAAAGTGAGAGTAGGAGGGAGGGACCCTGCATATAGGAACAATATTGCTCCTTCAGACATACAGTATTAAACAAAGCCTCAGTGCTAGTCATAAAATACCTTCCTATGAGTTGCTTGTCAGGAGTGTCCAGAGGCCCATACAACAACACATGTCTCTTGATTTCCCACTAGAATAAGATGGCAAGAAACTACTGTTGAAGACATCATGCACTTTTGTTGTAAGACAGAGAAATTAATTTCAAACTGACCAGGAAATATCCTCTCTGCCAGCTAGCTTTCATAGTGCCAGAAATGCTACACAAGCAGCCAAGGGAGAAAACACATCATTGATTTTATCCAGCACAATACTTACCTGCCAGGCTGGACTTGCCCATTGGTGCAATAATTGTATAATTGGTATGGGGTTAGTAAATCAATCAATCAATCATTTTCTTTCTACCTTTTTTCTTTCTTCCTTCCTTCCTTCCTTCCTTCCTTCCTTCCTTCCTTCCTCCCTTTCCTCCTTCCTTTCTTCCCACTTCCCTTTCTTTCTTTTTTTTCTCTCTTTTGAGTGTGCTAGCCCATAATTCATGACATATGTAGATGTCAAAGGACAACTTTTGGGAGCCGGCTCTCTCCTTCCACTATGTGGATCCTGGGATACAACATAGATCATAGACTTGGCTGCAAATGCCCCCTGAGCCATCTCACTGGCCCCAAATTTGGCTTTTTTTTGTAGATACTGACGATTAAACTCAGTTTGCCAAGCAAACACTTTAACTTTATGAGAAGCCATATTCTCAGCCCACACTTTATTTCCTGTGCTGGCTAACAACATTCTGACTGGACTTGAGGACTGCTCAGTAGTAGGTAATTCATGCTTACCACTACAAGTCGAGTCAGAATACCGTGGTTTTGGAGGTTATAGGTCCTAGAGGTGAAGCTAGCTACTATTGTTCTATTGTTTTTTGATAGCTGCTCTTGTTCTAAATATTTACATTTATATTTATAGATTTGTGTTGCTGTCTTGTTTGGTCAAAGATGCTACCCCCCTCCCCACTGCCGTGGGAAGCAGTTAATTTAATTTATAACAGTTAATGTCCAAGAGCTGAGAATAAATGATTGTGAGTGAGTTATCAGACTTAAATGGGACATCTCCCTCAAGTCTTCACTCCCAAGTTTCAGTGAACATTCCAGAAGAGGGGAAAGAAAGAATGTAAGATGTATAGAATGAGAGAAGTGCTGTGTAACATTGTCTTTTGGACATGACATGGTCATTGTACTCCTGAACTTACAGCAGCTGGGGTTATCTGCACAAGACCCAAGGAAGATCAGGCTAGAAAATATTCTAACACAAACCAGGGAGAGATTCACTACATCCTCTTCCTACTAGCTAACGTTTCTGGGGAGGAAGAGTAATTTTTGGTAAAGGAGTATGACCACTAGTAGGCTGTTTATGGTTCATGGAACAACCCTCTTCCGATGTACAGGTGGGAGACAGGAATTAGCAAAAAGGAGAGGATATGAAGTTGAGAGAGGATGCTGTCTGGGAAGGCCTGAGCTAGAAGGAGTGTGTGACAGGAGGACATGATGAAAAGCATTAATCAAGGATAGATTTGATAAAATATATGAATGTTCATTTGGCAATCATCACCAAAGTACATGTTTAGAAAGGATGTTGATCTGCCATCTAAGTACTCACCAGACTTAGCTTTGTAAGTGTCTGAGATTTAGTGGGTTTAAGGTAGTATGGCTTTAGCTAATACAGGGACAACAAATACTAAAGGCCATTTTGATAGTCACAGAGAAGCCTACTACCATACAAGCTTCTTAAATTATATACATATATAAGGAATTTAAATGAAGTCACTGGAGACAATGCCACATCTGGATAGCCTATGCCATCATGTAAAAATTTCTGTGCCAGGAATGGGATACAACATACAACACTGAGTTTTAGACGACAAGTTCCCACAGATTCCCTCTGCCTGCTCACCCCCCAGACATCATAGGTTACTGTTTACCTTCCACAACCTCATGGCAAAGTCCTATTGCTGAGTGCAGCACTTGCTTATGTTATCAAACATGGAGAAGTTAAGCTAGTGCCCCACTAGAAGCTTAGTCTCAACTGACTAACATCCATTGCCCTAGAAATACATTACATGCTACCAAAAATAATCCTAATTATGACCCAGTTATAAACTCTGTGACCTATCACAGTGACCTCCCTGTAGGATATACTGGCATAACAGTGACACACATATTTTGGGAGTAATCATCACTTTTGGGTTGGAGTTAAGGCTCATTCTATGAAATTAAAATTATTTGTACCTAACACTGCTAAAGTGACCATTAACCAGAGATTAGGTAGGTCATAAGCTTAGGGGACAATCTATCACTATTCAGCTAAAGGAGTGTTGCGATAGAATGACTCCTAATGATATTTTGCTTTATCTGTTGGTTGTTGTATCTTTCAGCGTTTGCCAGAAAAAATTCTTCTTGTCCTTGATGGGAATCAACAGAGACCCACAACTGGATAATATTCAGAAAGCAAGAGACTTTGGAGTAGTCAATCTTAAATGGGATGATTTTATCAAAACCCCCTCCTTAAGGCTCTTAAGAGAAGAGAACACAGAAAAATTACGAGACACAGAGATGGTGCTTGACTCCAGGACAACAGCATTATCTAGACACAACAGGACTGATAAACACAGGGATTCATAGAGATTGGGATGGCACACGCTAGACCTACAAAGGTTCAAGCCAGACAAAGTCAAAGTCCTAAGAAAGAGAATTGGGAACAGAGCCCCACTCCTCAGCAAGAAGCTATTTGCAATTGATACTGTCTGGAAAAAAGAAAAATTGGCTTTCTTCAGTGGAGTGTCACTAGGCCTATCAACAACACTCTAGGGCAGGCCTCATTCCTAGGTTTTGTTGGCCAACCAAATCATACTCAATGTGTGTGTGTGTTTTGTTTTATCTCATTTGCTTTGAATTGCTACTATTTGTCTTGTTGGCGTATTGTTTGTTTTGAGAGAGGGAGGGAGAGAGACAGACTGAGAGGAATATGGGAGAGGATCTGGGAGGAATCAGAGAAAGGGAAAGGCACACACAAAAATTTAAATTAAAAAAAAAAGAAAGATGTTTGGTAGTGGGAGGAGAGGGAGTAGGAAAATTTAATTTTAAAAATACGCATGCATATTTATATTTTAATTGTTCTTTCCAGGGTCATCTGAGTTATATATAAATTATACTGATATGGTTATATTCTTATATAGATTATAGTGACATGGTTGTTATTTATTTTACAAAGCATTTGTTGTTGCTGTTTCTTTTTCTTGAAATGTAAAGCCTCATGCAAGTTGTAGGAAGTAGGCATTATGCCCGTTCTACTGATGTAGAGAGAACTCTAATTGTTTATGGGATGTCTTTATCCTGGAACCTGAAACCTGGATGGGAAAAATGTAGTGCTGGAGAAATATCAGCTAGTTGACATGAAACCCACACTTCATGATTCTGACCTCACTATTTATGCCCAGTCAGTGAAAAGGGAGCTAGAATTGTTCAGAGGCCTTGGTGAAAGGCTCTGTCTTGAGTTGCTGCAGCAGGGCTCCCAAGTTGGAGTAGAAAATGGTGTTTTCTTTATCAATTATTGAGCCTTCTCTAGGAGATCAGCAGCAGGCCTTTCTGCGTGTCGATTTTCTTGTCACTGCTGAAATTCATAATCGAGGTGACTAGCATACAGAGAGGCTTCTTTTGACTCAGTTTTAGAGGGTTTATTAGCCATCATGGAGCACAGAGGATGGGAGCAGAAGCAGGTAGCAGAAGATCGTCCCATGGTGTTGGTGAGACAGCACAGAGGGCTAGATCAGAACAGGAGGCGAATGGAATCCTCAAGGCTTGCTCCTGGTTACTTACATCTACCTGCCAGGCTGTATTTCCTATAGCTTCCACCCATCTTCTAAAATAGCACCTCCAACTAGGGATGACATATTGGTGGCAGAATTCTTACATTCATATCTTAGCAAGGAGGGACCAAAAGAAGATCCTCTCCCACAAAAGTCACAGTGGAAAAGTGGAGACACAGGCATCAGGAAGACAATGGATGTGACCTAGTTCTCAGGAATGTAGTGGAGGGGGACAGGATCATGTGGGGATCTGAGAACATAACACAAATGAATTGTTAAAACTTATGTGCGCTCAGGAGTGTTACAGTGGAACCCAATAATTTATATAATTAATATACATTAATAGTTATAATTAAAAAGACATAATCATGATACCTGACTAGCTAATAACTATTAGGATCCCATATGCCCAACAGACTTGAACACACAGGAATTAGCTTGTTGAATGTTCCAGCAGCTTCTCAAGGAAGGGCAATGATTCTGCTGTTGCTGTTTGGTCTTTTTTTTTTTTTTTTTTTTTTTTTTTTTCGAGACAGGGTTTCCTGTACCCAAAGCTGGGCTTGAACTCAGTATGCAGCCAGGGGTGACTTAGGACTTTTGGTCATCCTGACTCCACCTCTCAGATACTGAGATCACAGGTGTGTAACACCGTGTGTGTTTTCTGCACTGTTGGGAATAGAAGCTACCTCTGTGTGGATGCAGACAAAATCACTCTACCATCTGCAGCCCTAACCCACATTTAAGTCAATAAAATCAAAGCTTAGGAAAGAGAAATAAACCAGATCCAAAAAATATGAACTATAATACTCATTGCTTATAATTCACCGAAGAACTTAATGTTAGGAAGATATTGTTGTGGGATTTGGATCTTTAATGTTCTTTCCTGTCACTCTCCACCATGCTGTGTTTTCTGCAAGTTTACATTCCAGACATTCCTCACGAGCTACTTGAGCACACAGCATCCTCCTCTGTCGGACAGACGGAGTTCACAGGTAGGTTTCTTAACCAAATACATTCCAGGTATACTGAAAGTGAATGAGGTATATATTACAGCTGAGTGAGAATTAATAGGCTCATGCTGAGACCTGCCTGGCAGCCTGCAGCATAAGGTCACTCCACCCAGGAGTCATCCATGTTAGTAACCGGGTTCCCATTCTTCTTTCTGCTTTCATATTGTCCTCGGTTATTTGCTTACTCAGTTACTGAATGAGCACGGTGCTGGTCGCCGCTGTGTCTCAGAGGAATGCTTGTTGAAAGGCACTGACTCCCATAGCTTTTCCTAGCTTTCGTTTGTCAACGAGTGATTGAAGGATGTGTTCATGCAGAGCACAGGCTCAGAGGATGTCAGAAGAGGTGTTGGGGGCAGGCATAGGGTCCCCAGGGACCTGGGTCTGCTGTAAGGCACAGCATTGCTTAGCTAATATTCCCGTGGGTCCTCACACACAAAGGTTGATGCCTCCTTATTCTGTCTCTTTCTTGGGTCTTGTCATACTACTCACATTAGTAACTAATTATTTGTAAGCATTGGCTTAGTGCTTGCCAAACAAGAAGATGGGCTGTCCCTAGTGCCTAGCAGGGGTCCCTACTGTTTGGAAGTCTTCCATAAATATTTGCTTGCTGACAAATGAACATCAAGCCCAAATGACGAGGCTGCTTCTGATGAGCACCTTGGAGATGTGAGCTTCCCTGGCACATAGCAGGGTAAACAGTGGGGCTGGGAAGACAGAAAGTAGAGAGTGGAGTGGGACTCCCTGATGGGCTGGCTAAGGAGGTGGGAGGACAGAGTGTGGACCTCCTCTTTATCCCTCCGTAGAAACGGGGCTCGGTGGCTGTCAGCCTCTGCTCTCTTGTGTGCCTACCAGTGGTACTCACTGAGCTGGGGGCTCAAATAAGATGGACCTCCAGCTGAAACAAGCCCCATTTTGGGGATTCCAAGTGTCAGAATGAAAAGTGCCCAGGCTGGTAGCAAGTATATCATCTTGCTGTCGCAGATCACGAGGAAATGTGAATTATGTTATTCTCTAACATTCTGCGTTGTGATTCTGATGCTGAATTCTGGAGCGGGCACCCTTTGGGAATGGATCTGTGAGTGGTATGGATGAGACTGAGGGAGGCCTGAGATGAGGTCTTCAGTAAGGCTGAGTAGGACTAGGGAAGGTCTGGGAGCCAGAGGCAAGGACTGTGTATGAATCACAGCCCAATATCCACGTGAGTCATACCTAAGCGTTAAGTGGTTGTGTGAATCTGACTCTTTCCTACAGCAGAAGCTGTAGCTGATGCCCACAGCAAATGGTTTCACCTGACTTCATCAGTCCCTTGAGAACGGCAGCAATAGCTGATCCCAGGGGTTGACACCTCATAGTATCTCCTGGAATATAGTACTGCACAAAAGCAAAACAAGCTAGTCCTGAAATGGTGACATGGGTCTGCAATTCCAGAGCTTGTAAACTGCAGGTAGGGGGAGTTGAAGTTGGAAACTGTCTTAGTTACTGTTTTATTGCTGTGGTAAGGTACCATGACCAAGGCAATTCATGAAAAAACATTTAATTTTGCCTACAGTTTTAGAGGTTTAGAGTCCATAGTGGAATAGCAAAGGAAGAGTTGAGAGCTTCCATGTTATCCACAACCGTAATGGAAGAAGGGAGGGTGGGAAAGTGGGAGGGAGGGAAGGAGGGAGAGAGCGATCACACTGGGAATTACAGAAAACTCAGAGTCCACCCTCAGCGACACACTTCCTCCAAGGCTACACCTTCTAATTCTTCCCAAACACTCCACCAACTGGGGACCCACTACTAAAATGTATGGGCCTATGGGAGCTAGTCTCATTCTAACTAACACAAAGGCCAACCTGGGCGACAAAGAAAAAAACCTTGTCCCAAAATCAACCAACAAATACAAACCAGAGAATTCTGTAACAAATAGACAAAGTCTCTGTCCTAAGGATACTTATAGTTCAGTGGACAGATAAAACAGGAACACACACACACACAAACTTTAAGCAAAAATAAGGCATGAAAAGTTTTCAAAGGGAGGAAGAAATAAATCTCAGGAGTGAACTTGCAGCAGAAAAAAGTGTTGAGAGGCACGTATATGGCACACTATTCACATTAGACTGGGAAAGAAGAGCCAATCATGATCCCAGCAACTAAATTAGCAGCTGGGTGTGGCAGCACTCACACTTGCATGTGCAATCTTGTGTGTATATACACACAGACACACACACACACAGACACACACACACACACACCCAGCTGCAGGAAGTGAAGGCTGGAGGATCAGAGGTTTGAGCTCAGCCTTGGCTACATGAGCTCTTTCCTCTAAAATCAATCAATTAAATGAGGAATTCAGTAATAAATAATAAAATAATGATAATAACAATATATTTCTTGTGTCTTTTGAGATTATAATAAAATTACATAATTTTTCTTCTCTAAGCCCTTTCATGTAGTGCTACTTGCTTTTTATAAATTCATGGTTTCTTCTCTCATTAATATGAGTGCATGTGTACATATATATACATATATGTGTGTGTGTGCGTGGACACACAAATTCATAGCTTCCTTATTCGTTAATATGCATATATATGTATAAATATATGGGTAAATATGTACATAAATGTATGCAGCAGCATATATACATGAATACATAAATACAGTCTAATCAGTCTGAATCTTGCTCAGTCTGTGTAGTAGTTACTTGGATGTACATATCAGGGACGACCATTTGGAACTGGATAACCAGTTGGTGTGCTCTTCCCTGGAGAAGCCTGCTTCCTCCCCTTGGCATTCCTTAGTTGCCTCTAGTTCTTTAATGACTTATTTTTTAATCTTTTACTCTGAACCTTCTTCTGTATACTTATGAAAATTATGTTTCTTGCAATATGCCTAGGAAAAGAACTGTCATTGTTCCTTTCCTTTTGACAGGTTAAGAAACAGGCTTCCAAACAGATCGCTAACTTGGGTAAGGTTTCACTGCTATCAGTGAGGGATCAGAGTTTGATCCCAGGTTTCATGGATCTGGGGTTTTATAAAACTGAGAAACACAGGGAGATAGGTGAACAGAGACTCCACGTTATTAAGAAGCCTTTAGTGAGGGTTTGGCTGACTCTCTCATTCCTTTCCTGCACGTGTCTTTTTTCTTCAAAGGCTGAAGACTGCTGAGAGCAAGGACCAAGAGGCGTGTATGCATCTTTGCAGGCTTCTGGTTTCTACGAGGCCCTGACATGGTGCTCTGTCCTCAGCAGATGCTGCATACACGTCAATAAAAACATGTTATGACTCTTACATTTGTTTCATTAAGGTCTATGCTGTCACTGCTCTGTTTTATGGGTGTTAGCTCTCAGTTTGACCTTGGCTGTCTGCCTGTCTGGATCTCATCTGTCAACTGGGGTGATAGTGCTAGCTACTGGTGTGAGAGATTTGTGGGATACTAGCATGCAGACCATTGCCAGAATGTGGGAAAAGTATTCTGTCCACGTTAACCGTACCTAGTATATAATCCAAACATTTGCCACATGAAATGAGAGTTCTGTGGTCAGGAAGCACGGTTTTGAATTTTGATTTCTATATCAAGTCTCTGGTGAGTTTTACCCCTGTTCCTGCCGTAACTTCCACAATTGTAAAGTGTAGACTTATTTCCTTATGTTGTATGATTCTAGAACCGTGCAAGCCATGTTCTGTGTGTAAGACAAGCACCCAGTAAGTGCTAAGGGATGCCAGTGGCTCTGCTGATGTCACTGTGCATTCTTCATTTGGCGCATGAGACAGAGAAGCCCTGAAGAGGCTTGGCGGTAGTTTTGCAACTGTCTGTTTCTTCAGGAGAGCTAGCCTTCCTTAAAGTCTTGAACTATCCAACATAGAGCACTCTGGGTCCGCTTTGCCCCTTGGCAATGAGGATCCTTGTACTTTCTAGGCTCCTGTATGACTCACACATTCCTGTTCACATCAGTACCATAACAGAACACTCCCCATCCCTAGTGCAGCTTCCAGGCTGCAGCGCCTCCATTAGCTGTTCATCTCTGGACCGGACTCTGTTTCCTATTGTATTTCTTTCTTTCTTTCTTTCAAACCCCTCCCTTTCTGGGGACACAAATTGGAGCTGAAGGGCAGAGGTAGAATGCTTCATTTTTATTTTTGGGATTATTTTGGCAAAACGGATGCAATAAAACCTAAGCCAAGGGGACAATGAAAATGGTCTCCTTTACTTCTGCCCAGTGCTTTTTTTAAAGCGTGCAAACACCGGAGCGGAGCATCTGACAATTTGCACTGATGGCTGGACACTTTATGAGGGCCACAGTCCGTGGCAGGAACACTGCTGGCCCTCCCTGGGTTTGGAAAAAAAAAAAAAAAAAAAAAAAAAAACCACAGACACAAGCCACAATACACATAAAACCCTAATGTGCCTTCAAAATTACCTCATCTTTTATTTAGAGGGTATTTCGCCCTTGTCTTCCTTTATCGCTCTTTATATGACTGAAGTGGGCGAGCAGCGCCAAATGAGGCCGTCGCGGATGCTGCGCGCTGGGAGTGTTTATGGCCTAACTTTGGCGAGGCAGCAAGGCCCCAAGAGTCCCTTCACTGAGGCCCCTGTTCCCTTCACAAAGCCAGCTTCTTCCATAAGGAGGCTGCTTCTTCCTTATTAGGCCTGTTTCTCTGTCTCTTTATTTATTTATTTTTAATTCCAAATGTGAATTTTACTGTATTTCTAAAGGAAAGGGAGGTCACCTTTCTGAGAAGCCGAGTTTTCAGTGTGGTGCAGAGGCCTGGAGCTTCCACTCTGATCTGAGCATGGGGACAAGGTCTGGGGTCTTTGGTGTCTGAGCTCAGTTTAAGGTCAAGAGGAGAGCTGGTCTGGTATGGTGCCTATTTGTAATCCCAGTGCTGGAGAAGCTGAGGCAGGAGGATTAAGAGTTTAAAGCCAGCCTCAACTACATAGCAATCTGGAGGGTAGCCTGGGCTACCCAAGACTTTGTCTCAAAAAAGAAATGTAAAACAGATGGAGAGGAGCTGTGGTGTGTTTTGGAGCTGGCTGAAAAAAGAGGTAGGAAGAAGGGAGACTTTTGCAGCTACCAACTTTAGTATAGCTAAGGTATCCTGGACATCGTTTGGAAACAGTTGAATGCTTAACTCAGTTTTAGGGATCTAGTTTTGTAGACTTTGTCTAGATCTGGGATATTGTACTAGGGGATGCTGGTGGTGTGATGGCATGGGTCTACACAGTACACTGAGATACTTGTGAGATAGGGAATTACTGATGGAGAGTGTGGTGTGGAATGGTGTAGTATACGAATGTGTGTGTGTGTGGGGGGGAGAATTGAAGGAGGGGGAGTCTTCTGTAAACACAGCACTCACCTTACCTTCTGAAGTCATTTTTTACCTAGAGTGAAGAGAGGGTTCAGTGGTAATGAGCTGGATTCTAAAGTTTAGGATTTGGCCCCAGACTGTACAGCTACAAGCATTTCACTCATGAGCAGCAGTTCTTAACGTGTGGGGTACGACCCCTTTGGAAATCACATGACCCTTTTACAGGAGTCGAATATCAGCTGTCCTGCGTGTCAGATATTTGCATTATTATTTGTAACAGTAGTAAAATTACAGTTATGAAGTAGCAATGACATGGCTTTATGATTGGGGGCCACCACAGCATGAGGAAATGTATTAAAGTGCTGTAACATTAGGGAGGTACAATCACTTCTACTGAGGTTTTGTGGACCAAGTATCAGACACTGGGGCTGTCTTGACCCTTATCCTTCTGGGAGGTAGATGCGTTTTATTTCCTAGACTTCAAATCAATAGTATCCCCAAGAGCAGGTGGCCATTTCCCTTTAAGAGATCCAGATCACTGATTAAGAAGTCCACTGGGGTCTTAGCAATGGCAGTTCACATTAGTCACTGAGTGAGCTCGACAAGCTTCTGACCTTAGCAGCTGGTGTGGAATGGGGCGGGAGGAGCATCAGGCACAGGAGCTCAAATGGTCAAGGTGCGGGGAATGTCCTACCCTAGTGCCTGAGCTGTGGTCATATCAGTCATATGCCATCTTGATTGCTGAACGCCTCCACCTCAGCTCTCTGACTCAGCGAGCAACTACGAATGCTTGTTACATGCCAAGCTGTCCCTTCTTAGGTATTCTATGCAACCCGCAGATGCTGAACCAGTTTTACTCCACTCTGCTGAGGAGAGCTCTGCTCCCCTGAAAGATGAACGGTCTGCTACGTCTGTTCCGAATCTGCAAATCTCACAGGGCTTCCCTTGAGAGGAATCCTGGCTTTCTTCTCCCCACAACTCAGCCGATGCTCACATTATTTACTCCTGGCTCTGCAGCTTGGCAGCTCTTTGATATTAGGCAACACATTACCATCTCTGGTCCTTATTGTTTGGGTAGTGAAAGAGTTGGATGATGAATAGCAAAGCAGAGGTTTTTCCTAATGGCTCTAATAATAACAGCTCGTGGTGTGGAAGGCATTTTAACAGTACTTTTAGAGCCTTTGTGGGATTCGTTCACCTCATCATTGGCTCAATAATTTAACAAGTAGTTCTACTTTCAGGGCATTCAGAACTGTTTTCGTTTCTGGAGTTGGTGCGGTGAATTTGCAGAGCAGTTGTTCTCTTGTCTGAGCCTATGCTCTACTTCAAGAAGGAGGTAAGGCTTGAAGGTGGTGGACGGAAATGCATAAGCATACACTTGCTAGATATCTAGGTCCTGAGGTCATGAATCTGTGACAAGTTCAGTGGTTATTTGGATATATCTTACTCAGTGAGCAAGCATCAGGCAAATAGTGAAAGCCTATGTAACTGAATGGAACCTGAGCTCTAACCCGTAGTGTGGGAAGTGAGAGGGATCCCTGATGTTTGCTGATCTCTCTATAATGCTGTTTGGCAGCACCTCGTGTCCACTGTGTGCCTACCAGGGGCTTTCTAGCAGTTTTTTTTTCAAGCAGTGGCAGCCACTCTCCAGTCTCCGAACCAGGCCCTGGAATTTGCCTTTACTTAGTTTCCCCCCACACTGTATCCAGGTCGTCTGTAAGGCAAGCACTGCTCTTCTTCATAGTTTGTTGTTTTCAGGAGGCTTTGCACCTTCTAACTAGCTCCCTGCTTGTCTTTGTTGCCTCACCCTTTTTGTGTGAAGTCGGTGAGCATTTCATAAGCATCCCCAAAGTGAAGCTAATATGTTAAAGAAACAAAGGGTCCCGCAGTGGCCAGAGAAAAGCAGAGCCTCCAGCCAGCCTTGAAGGGGTGCAGGCTTAGAGGAGTGGAACATACAACCAGCCATGATCCCAGCCAGATCCTTCCAGCTAAGCCAAGCCTGCAACTGACAGAAAGAAAAGATGCTTAGTGTTTTCAGCTGATAGACTTGTCACACAGACAAGGTGTGAAATACACTTCCCATAATAGTTCTGGGCAGCGGGAATCATGATCTCTATTCCATAGCTGAAGAAACCAAGGCTCATAGTAGTAAGCAGAGTAGTCCATGTATTGTTTTAAGTGGGACAGTGTGAGCCTCCAAAGGGTAGTCTTACCAACTGTCCTGTTTAACTGGAATGGTGCCCTAGTCCCAGAAATAGCACAAGATGTGATCATGTAAAAGAATCTTAACCAGAGTCCCTAGACATGGAGAGTCAGAGACAGGTCAGACATGTGCCTGTTTTCAGCATCCATTGACTCTGTGAGCAACTTTCATGGCACATGCTCAGGTGTGTCAGGAGTGCAGGTATGAAAGGTTATACTGTGTGCATAATGTAAATCATATAGACGAATGCAGACAAAAGACAAGAAGGACTCATTTTCCTCTTTATGAATTTGTATAAACTACTTTTATAATTTAAAACACATCTCTATGTGTGCATGATTGTGTGTATGTACATATCTTTGCAACTCCAAGAGACAGTCTTAGGAGTTTCTCATGTGTTCCTCACTTTTTATTTTTGAATCCAGGCCTCTCATTGGCTGGGCAGTGAGCTCCAGCGATCTGCCTGTCTTCCCCTCCCCAGCATTGTAAATAAAAGCACACGACAACACAACTAGCTATTTACATGGGTTCTGGGGGTGTGACTTTATGTCCTTATGCTCACAATGCAAGGACTTTGCCAATGACTCTCCCTAGCTCTCCCTAGACCCAGAGCAATTCATCTGTTAAAAAGACCATAACTGTAAGATAGCTCCAGTAGGCAGCATAAAGTCCAGAATGTGTCAGCTTGAGCCATAAAATCATGGCTATGGGTCCCAGTTAAATTCTCTCCCTTTCGTCCCCAGTTGAGTATGTGTTAGCAAAAAGGAGCTGGGGACAGGCACTTTCTAGGGCACCCAAGAGAGAGAATTCTAGGCTGTAGAGTCCCAGTGTGTAAGCTCCTCACATGCATAATGGTCAGGGGACATTTAGAAAAGTGAGGGTTGCCCTATCCCAGTCTCTGCTCTTTTCCTGTCTGTGCCTCCAAATTCCTCCTTTCTGCCTTCCTCACACTTTGTGCCCACTTCTCCTCTCTCATTCTGCCATCCTTTCATTTATCTTTCTGTTTATTCATCCCACAAATATACATGTAGGGAGAATGTGTTGTTTTATAGTCTCTGCTATGTTTCAGGTACTTAAAGGCATTGATGTGACCTATGAAAAGACCAATATAGATGAAATGCTTCTGTTCTTGGAGCTACAGGAAGAGACAGACAATGAGGGAAGTGCATAAACCACATTAGGTGGTGTTAGGTTTACAAAGAAAAAGGAGATGGAGAATGGACTTAGGAGGTGACAGGGTGTATAGATTGTGGGCTGGGCAGGGTCAGGGGTGGTCTCCCTGGGGAAGTGTCAGCATTCCCAGGAAACCCTAGGTCTGTAGATACCTAAGGACACAATGTGTTCTAGGATGTAAGTGCAGAGGTCCCAAGGCAAGACTGCTTATATTACAGCAAGAAAGCCAGTGAGTAGGCTGTGCTAGGAGGAAGAGGCAAAGAGCTGGTTGATTGACAGGAATGTAAATGTTCTCAGGGGCCAGGACAGGAATTTGACTTTGATGCCAAGATGTAGATGCCTTGGAGTGTGTGTGCATGTTTTGCAACAAATGTCTTGCAGTTTACCTGCCTTTTTTGTTTGTTTGTTTGGCTTCAGTAATTCCGAGGAGCAAGTCCACTTCAAAATTTATATTCCCCACTGCTAGGAGTCTCAGCTCAAGTCGCCCCCATAGACACTCTGGGGTCTTGCGGGACTCTGGCATGTCCTAGGAAGTGCCTGAGCCCCTCAGATGATCTCTCCTCTCTTTCTCCTGCTGTTCCTATATATGTTCTGTCCCCCGACCTCATCTCTCCCCATCCCCTCTTCTACCCAGTTCCTTCCTTTCAACGGCTTCTGATATCTATTTTGTTTTCCCTGTGAGAAAGCATCTTTCCTTGGGCTCTCCTTGTCATTTGGTTTCTTTGGATCTGTTGAGTATAGCATGGTTGTTCTGTACTTCATGCCTAATAATCACTTATCAGTGAGTACGTACCATGCATGTCCTTTTGGGTCTGGCTTACTTTACTCAGGATAATATTTTCTAGTTCCATCCATTTGTTTGAAAATTTGATGACGTCCTTGTTTTTAATGACTAAATAATATTGTATAAATGTACCATATTTTCTTCATTCATTCTTCAGTTGAGGGACGAGTAGGTTGTTTACAGTTTCTGGCTATTACAAATAAAGCCGATATGAACATAGTTGAGCAGGGGTTCTTGTGGGATGGAGGAACATCTTTTGGGTATATGCCCAGAAATGGTGTAGTAAGCTCTTGAGGTAGAACAATTCCAACTTCCTGTAGCCAGGCAGGACTCCCAGTGAAGGGATAAAGAGAGTAAACTACTCACAAATACTTCCACCTAAAATGTGTCCTGCCTATAAGATGTGCTGGAGAAAAGATTGAACAGAGACTGAGGGAATGGCCATCCAATGACTGCTCCAAACTGAACCCATTCTATGGACAACAACCAGTTCCTGACATTATTAATGGCACTCTATTTTGCTAGCAGACAGGGACCTAGCATAACCTCTTAGAGCCTCCACCCAGCAGCCAATGGAAAGAGATGCAGAGACTCATACCCAAACATTAGATGGAGCTCAGGGGAAGAGTCAGGGGAACAATTGAGGGAGCTGAAGAGGACAGGGACTCTATATGAAGATCAGCAGAATCAACTAACCTGGACTCTTTGGGGCTCCCAGAAACCGAATCACCAACCAAAGAGTGAGCACAGGCTGGACTTGGCCCCCTGCACATATGTAGCAGATGAGCAGCTTGGCCTTTGTGTCCCCCACCCCCATCTGGAATGGGGCTGTCTCTGAGCCTGTTGCCTGCCTGCCTGTGGATCCTGTGCTTCTAAATAGACTGTGTTGTCCTGCCTCAGTGGGAGAAGATATACCTAGTCCTGCAGTGACTTGATGTGGGGGGGGGGTGGGGTGGGGATGTTTGTGGGGGAGGTGACACTCAGGGGGATTTTCCTTCTCAAAAGAGAAGGGAAAGGTGGAATGCAGAGGGAGGATTTGCACAAGGGGGTACTGGGAGGAGAGGAGGGGCTGACATTGGGTTGTAAAATGAATAAATAAATTTTAAAAAATGAAGTGTATAGCCCAATGAGAGTGAAAGCTCTCGAGACATTTATTGGACTATTTCTCCCTTGGAGCCCCTTCCATTCTCAAGAGTTCCTTCTTTATGTTTCCTTAATTTAATTCACTATTCATGCTGCTTTAAAAAAAGACACATGATGGTCAAATGAAATGCCCCAGATTCCGTGATAGCATTTTTCTTAGGTTAACTCTTAGGAAGGAGATTACTGCACCGGCGTGTTGGGAGTACTGAGTAGAGGTGATGTCTTTGAGCTGAGGCTTGAGATTTGAACAGAACTAGAGCAAGGGTGAGTGGGACTTTTCAAGCATCTTTTTAAGAGGGTCCTCACAGCCTGTAAACCATGGACAGCTAAGACCCCTCAAAGCAGAGAGTGGGGACAATAGAGAAGAACAAGAACACGAGAGCACCTGACACTGTTAATACTATAACCACGATGAATAGACTGGGAAAATAACAGTGGGGCCAGGGTTGCTGGTATAGAATGATGAACGACGTATGTTTGTCAGGGGAGCTTACACAGAGAGCGGAGAGATGAGGGTTGGAGCTGGGAGGCAGCATGATTGTCAGAGCATAAGCAGGGACAGTGGTAGATCGGTAAAGGGGTACAACTAGGATGGGGGGAGGTTCTAAAGGTGTTTGGGGCTCTGTGAGATGTTCGAGAGACTGGGACATTTTCTCTAAGTGTGTAGGATTTGGAACTGGTGATATGCATGTGACTAGAATTATGCTGCATGTAGAACAAAGGGTAGAGATCAAGACTCCAAGCAAAGAGATCAGGAGGCAGTTGCCATAGAGATCTAGGAAAGCAGGAAGGGTATATATCTTAGTTAACATTTTCCACTGCTGCAATGAAACACCATGACCAAGAGGCAAGCTGTGGAGGAAAGGGTTTATTTGGCTTACACTTCCAGATCATAAACCACCAGTGGATGAAGTTTAGACAGGGACTCAAGCAGGGCCAGAACCTCAGCTTGTTTTCTTATAGAATCCAGGATCACCAGCCCATTGATGGCACCACCCACAATGGGCTGCCCCAACACCCCATTGATCACTAATTGAGAAAATGCCTTAGAGCTGGACTTTATGGAGGTATTTCTTCAACTATAGCTCCTTTCTTTCTGATGATTCTAGCTTGTGTCAAGCTAACACACAATCAGCCAGTACAACTGACCCTTGTCAACCTGAAGTACAAACATCACTATTAACCCACTAATCACTATTAGCCTTTTCCTTCTCATCCCCCCTGAGATTTCACATGAAAAACGCAACTTTAAATGTCCCACAGTCTTTACAGATTTAAATATTAAAACTTCAGTCTCTTTTAAACATCTCTTTTAGAATCCAGTCTTCTAAAACTCAAAGTTTCTCAACCGTGGGCTCCAGTAAAATGATTTTTTTTTTTTTGTTTGTTTGTTTCAAACATTTTATTGCAAGATGTTTTAACTAATTACAAGTTTAAACTATAACTTGGCAATTTCAATTGGGCAGCAAGTTGCTGCAAATTGCTTATTCAGATGTGATCAGACAACTCAAAGGATCAGAAATACCTTACTGGCCAATAGAGTTTAGGCACTAAGTGGACCTTGATACACCTTTCTCTGACTATTACAACTGAGACAGACACATTTACATAACTGCCGAGCTTGAGCCTTCTTAGCAAGCAGCTTTAGATCTTCAATGCACTTGACAATGGTCTCCTCCCTGTTGTACAGAGATGCTCTGCACCACACGTTTCTCTTCCCAATCTATCATGTGCTCTTCCTCCTGTGACACATCATGTCCTGTACAGAAATATGGTAGTCCAAGCGAATCTTTACCTCCTTATATGCTCTGTGTAGCCATTCCCGGTAAGTGACCTCCAAGGCCAGGGCAGTGTTATTCCTGGGAACACTGAAGTCACAGTGGCGCTTCTGAACCAGTGCCTGCTGTGATTTCTTCATGTCGATTGCATCCTGGATTTGTTTCATGCTCAACTTTTTTAACTTCTTCTAGTTGAACAATTTTTTCCTCGTTAAGTCTGCCAATAAATTCCTCCAGTAGAGGCATCATATTTCTTAATCACATAGACAATCAACCCTACTACTGATATGGTAGCGAAGGTCTCTGGGGTAATCATATATATCTTGTGATATATTACTTTGGATAGAAAATAAAGCTAAGCCCAGATCTAAGCACGTAGGGTCCTGTTACACCAGCCTTAGGGTAAAAGAACTGGAATAATTCTTCATGAATCAGCCCAAAGTGTACTTTTCCTCCATATTCAGGAAAAGCTGTTAGAGGGGCAAGGCAAAGCTGTCTTGTGTAAAAGACCCTTGTTGTCTGTAATATCCATGCACTCAGAACTGCCATGGTCTTCAGACATGAAGCCACTGTGGCAGCTGGAGAAAGTACCACCAGGGACAGCATTGTCCTCCAAGATCCAAACAGAAGTCTCTGTGTCCCTGTGACCCTGACCCCAGACTGTCAGGCCTTTTTTACTTACTGCTTTTTTTAAGAAAAAGAGGGATACCTATACAGATTTTTAAAGGCATTTTGGCATAACATCATATGAATATTTTTGTCAGTACTTAATTTTTTTAGAGGTTTGATAGCATGCATAGAAACCCCACTAGTTACCATAAACATGAAGTACATGCAGGACAGGATGTAACATGGAAACAGATTTCTTGTTGGGTATAGATTAAGCATAATGATCTGTGAATACCCAAAATTGCCTCAAGGCTATTATCTCAGCTCTTGGATTATTAATGATTTGAGGTCCAGGTGTACCACACTCTGAGAGGGTGCTATACATTTATTTTTCCCCTAAGAAGGACTGAGGCTTTCATTTTTTGGCCTTTGTTTTTCTTGAGCTTCATACAGTCTGTGAGTTGTTTCTGGGGTGTTCAGAGCTTTCTGGGGTTAGTATCCAATTATCAGTGACTGAATATTATGTCTGTTCTTTTGTGACTGGGTTATCTTACTCAGAATGATATTATCTTGATGCATCCATTTTCTTAGGAATTTCATAAAGTTATTGTTTCTGATAGCTGAGTAGTACTCCACTGTGTAAATATACCACAATTTTTATATCCATTCATCTACTGAAGGAAATCTGGGTTCTTTCCAGATTTTGGCTTTTATAAACAGGGCTACTATGAACATTGTGGTGCATGTGTCTTTGTTGTATGTTGGAGCTTCTCTGGGGTATATGCCCAGAAATGGAATAGCTGGGTCTTCAGTTAGTACTATGTCCATTTTTCTGAGGAATCACCAGACTATTTTCCAGAGTGGTTGTACCAGTTTACAACCCCACCAACAGCGGAGAAGTGTTCCTCTTTCGCTGCATCATCACCAGCATCTGCTGTCATCTGAGTTTTGGATCTTAGCCATTCTGACTGGTGTAAGGTGGATTCTCAGGGTTGTTTTGATTTGCATTTCCCTGATGACTAAAGATGTAGAGCACTTTCTTAGATGCTTCTCAGTCATTTGATATTCCTAAATTGAGAAAATTTTGTTTAGCTCTGTACTCCATTTATTAATAGGGTTGTTTGATTCTCTGGTGTTTAACTTCTTGAGTTCTTTGTATACCTTAGATATTAGGCCTCTATCTAATGTGAGGTTGATAAAGATCTTTTCCTACTCTGTTGGTTGCCGTTTTGTTTTCTTAACAGTGTCCTTAGCCTTACAGAAACTTTGCAATCTCATTAAGTTCCATTTGTCCATCTTTGACCTTAGAGCATGAGCCATTGGTGTTCTGTTCAGGAAAATTTCTCCTGTGCCTTTGTGTTCTAAGGTTTTTTCCCACTTTCTCTTTTAATAGATTCAGTGTACCTCTTATAATGTGGAGATCTTTGATCCACTTGCACTTGAGCTTTGTACAAGGAGATAAGAAAGGGTCTATTTTCATTCTTCTGCATGCTGAGTGCCAATTGAACAAACACTATTTGTTGAAGAGGCTGTCATTTTTCCACTGAATGTTTATAGCTCCTTAGTCAAAAATCAAGTGACCATATATGTGAGGGATCATTTCTGGATATTCTATTCCATTCCATTGATCCACGTGCCTATCTTGGTACCAGTACCATGCAGTTTTTAGCACAATTGCCTTGTAATCTAGCTTGAGGTCAGGATGGTGATTCCTGCAGATGGTTTCTTGTTTTTGAAGATGGATTTCGATATTCTAGGTCTTTTGTTATTCCAGATGAAATTGCACATTGCTCTTTCCAACTCAATGAAGAACTGGGTTGGAATTTTGATGGGGATTGCATTGAATTTATAGATTGCTTTTGGTAAGATGGCCATTTTTACAATGTTGATCTTTCCAATCCATTAGAATGGGAGATCTTTCCATCTTCTGAGATCTTCTTCAATTTCCTTCTTCTGAGATTTGAAGTTCTTGTCATACAGGTCCCTTACTTGCTTAGTTAGACTCACACCAAGGTATTTCATATTGTTTGTGACTATTGTGAAGGGTGTCTTTTCCCTAATTTCTTTCTCCACATGTTTGTCCTTTGAGTAGAGAAAAGCTACTGATTTTTTTTGAGTTAATTTTATATCCAGCCACTTTGCTGAACTTGTTTATCAGCTGTAGAAATTCCCTGGTGTAATTTTTGGGGTCACTTACATACACTATCATGTCATCTGCAAATAGTCATAGTTTTAGTACTTCCTTTCCAATTTGTATTTTTTTGAATTACTTTTACAGTCTAATTGCTCTCACCAGGACTTCCAGTACTATGTTGAATAGGTAGGGTGAGAGTGGGCAGCCTTGTCGAGTCCCTGATTTTAGTGGGATTGCTTCAAGTTTCCCACTATTAAGTTTAATATTGGCTGTTGGTTTGCTGTATATTGCTTTTATAATGTTTAGGTATGGGCCTTGGATTCCTGTTTTTTTCCAAGACGTTAACATGAAGGGGCATTGAATATCGTCAAATGCTTTCTCAGCATCTAGTGAGATGACCATGTGTTTTTTTTTTTTTCTTTGAGTTTGTTTATATGGTGGATTACATTGATAAATTTCTATATATGAAACCATCCCTACATCTCAGGGATGAAGCCTTCTTGATCATGGTGAATGATCTTTTTTATGTGTTCTTGGATTTGGTTTGCAAGGATTTTGTTGAGTACTTTTGCATCAATGTTCATAAGTGAGATTGGTCTGAAGTTCTCTTTCCTTCTAGGGTCTTTGTGTGGTTTAGGAACGAGGGTTATTGTGGCCTTGGAAAATGAGTTAGGTAGTGTTCCATCTGATTCTATTTTTTGGAATAGTTTGGAGAGTATTGGTATTAGGTCGACAATAGGTATTAGGTCGTCAATAAATGTCTGATAAAATTCTGCACTGAACCCATCTGGACCTGGGATTTTTTTGGTTGGGAGACTTTTGATGACTGCTTCTATTTCTTTAGGTGTTATGGTATTATTTAGATGGTTTACTAGGTCCTGGTTTAACATTAATATCTGGTATCTGTCTAGAAATTAATCCATTTCCTCCAAATTTTCTAGCTTTGTTGAGTATAGGTTTTTGTTGTAAAATCTGATGATTTCTTGAATTTCCTCCTTTTAAGTTGTTATTTTTCCACTTTCCTTTCTGATTTTGTTAATTTGCCTACTCTTTCTTTGCCCTCTAGTTAGTCTGGCTAAGCGTTTATCAATCTCATTAATTTTCTCAAACAACCAGCTCTTGGTCTTGTTGATTCTTTCAATGGTTCTTTTTATTTCTATTTGATCAATTTCTCCTCTGAGTTTGATTATTTCTTGCTGTCCACTGCTCTTGGGTGTATCTGTTTTCTTTTGTTCTAGAGTTTCAACTGTCCTGTCAAGTTTCTAGTGTATGCTCTCTCCAGTTTCCTTTTGGAAGCACTCAGAGCTATGAGTTTTCCTCTCAGTACTGCTTACTGCTTTCATTGCATCCCATAGGTTTGGGTATGTTGTGTTTTCATTTTCATTAAATTCTAGTAAATCCTTAATTTCTTTCTTTATTTCTACTTTGACCATGCTATTGTTTAATAGTACCTTGTTCAGTGTCCATGTGTATATGGAATTTTTGCTGTCTTTGTTTTTAATAAAGAGCAGCCTTAGACCATGGTGATCTGATAGGATGCATGGGAGTATTTCAATCTTCTTATATCTATTGAGGCTTGTTTTGTGACCAATTATATATTCGATTTTGGACAAGGGGCCCTGTGGTGCTGAGAACAAGGTGTATTCTTTTATTTTAGGATGATATGTTCTTTAGATGTCTAATAATTACAATTGTTCTATAACCTCTGCTAGTTTCACTGTGTCCTTGTTCAGTTTCTGCTTCCATGTTCTGTCCATTGATGAGAGTGGGGTGTTGAGGTCTCCCACTATTATTGTGTGGGGTGAAATGTAATTTTTGATCTTTAGTAGGGTTTCTTTTATGAATATGGGTGCCCATGTATTTGGAGCATAAATGTTAACGACCGAGAGTTCCTTCTGATAAATTTTCCCTGTAATGAGTAAAAAGTGTCCTTCCTTATCTTTTTTGATAACTTTTGGTTGAAAATCTACTTTATTTGATATTAGAATGGCTACTCAAGCTTATTTCTTGGGGCTGTTTACTTGGAAGATTTTTTTTCCAACCTTTTACTTTTTGATAGTGTCTGTCCTTGTCTCTGAGATGAGTTTCCTGTATGCAGCAAAATGCTGGATTCTGTTTATGTATCCAGTTTGATAGCCTATATATTTTTTTATTAGGGAATAGATTCCATTCATGTTAACAGATTTTCCAGAATAGTGGTTGCTGTTTCCTGCTATTTTTGCTTTTAGAGGTAGAATTGTGCTTGTGTGCCTTTTTTCATTTGGTTTTCTTGCTTAGTTGTTTTCTTGTTTTTGCTGGGATGTAGTTTACCTCCTTGTATTGGGTTTTCTATCTATAATTCATTGTAATGCTGGATTTGTGGTCAGATGTTTTGTAAATTTAGTTTTGTCTTGGAGTATCTTGGTCTCTCCATTTATGGTGATTTAGAGTTTTCTGGGTATAGCAGTCTGGGCTGACATTTGTGTTCTCTTAGGGTCTGCATGGTGTCTGTCCAGGATCTTCTAGCTTTCATAATCTCTGTTGAGATGTTGGGTGTAATTCTGATTGGTTTGCCTTTATATGCTAGATGACATTTTTCCCTTACTGTTTTTAGTATTCTTTCTTTGTTTTTAATATTTGGCATTTTGACTATTATGTGTTGGGTAGAATTTCTTTTCTGGTTCATTCTATTTGGAGTTCTGTAGGTTTTTTTTTATGTTCATGGTCATTTCATTGTTAAGGGTAGGGAAGTTTTTTTCTATGATTTTGTTGAAGATATTTACTGTGCCTCTTAGTTGATGTTCTTTGCCCTCTTCTATTTCTATTATCCTTAGGTTTGGTCTTTTCATTGTGTCCTGGATCTCCTGGACATTTTGGGTTAGGAGCTTTTTGTCTTTTGCATCTTCTCTGACTGTTTTGTCTATGTATTTATTCAATGTTGTCTTCGGCCCCGATATTCTCTCTTCCATCTCTTGTATTCTGCTGGAGATGCTTGCATTTGTGACTCCTGATTTCTTTTTTAGGTTTTCCAGCTCCAGGGTTTTCTCTTTTAGTGTTTTCTTTATGGCTTTCATTTCCATTTTCAATTCCTTCATCTCTTTGGTTTCATTTTCCTCTAGTACTTTGATTCTTTGAATGTTTTTTGTTTTTTCTCTTTAAAAGCTTCTATTTGTTTTTGGTTTTCCTTCAGTTATTGTTTAAATGAGTTATTCACCCTCTTCTCAAAGATCTGCAACATCATCTTGTGGTATGATTTCAGGTCTGAGTCATCTTTTTCTGGAGCGTTTGGCATTCCACTGCTTGCTGTGATGGGAGAGCTGGGTTCTGATGTTGCCAGGTTGTCTTGGTTTCCATTGCGTAAGTTTTTTCGCTTTCTTCTTGCCATCTTGTTGTCTGTGATTGTTTCCCTTCTCTCCTGTGTACCTGCCTATGTCCCTGGATTGCTGCTGTTTTAGTTGGCAAATGGCTTTAGCGTTTGGTCCTCATGCAAGTGCCTTCTGGGCGGACACCGAATCCCTATGCTCCTGCACAGAGTTCCTGCTCCCTTGGACCAACCTGAGTGCTGTGCCTACTGCATGGTAGGCCTAGCCCTCTCTGTGCCCCCACTCTTCACAGATCAGTCTCACCTGTTCTGTGCCACTGGATCTCTGATGTTCCTGGTGGCAAATGGCCTGAGCGTTTGGTGTGTACTCAATAGCTTTCCAGGCGGATACCAAGTCCCTATTCCAGGTTCCTGCTCCCCTGAACCAATGGGGGACGGTGAACTTTCTGCGTGCTCGGCCCAGATCTCTTGGCGCCCTGGCCACTTAAGGCGCAGACTCACCAGGCCTGCGTTCCTGGATCTCTGCTCTTCCAGGTGGCAAAATCCAGGCTTTTTTTTTTTTTTTTTTTTGAGACAGAAAAAGCACTACCAAACTCATTCTTACAAGCCACCATTACACTCACACCTAAACCACTCAAAGACACTACACAGCAAGAGTACTTTAGACCAATTTTCCTCATGAACATTGATGCAAAAATACTCCATAAAATTCTTGCTAACCGAATATAAGAACATGTCAAACCATCATTCACCATGTTCAACCAGGCTTCATCCCTGGGATGCAGGGATGGTTCAATATATGAAAATTCATCAACGTAATCTACAACATAAACAAACCTAAATGAGAGGGACTCATGATCATCTCTTTAGATGCTGAGAAAGTATTTGACAATATTCAATACCTCTTCATGTTAAAAGTCTTGAAAAGTTTAGGAATTCAAGGCCCATATCTAAACATTGAAAGCAATATATAGAAAACCTGTAGGCAACATCAAATAAATGGTGACAAACTTGAAGTAATCCCATTAAAATCAGTAGAAAAGGCTGTCCACTCTTCCCATATCTATACAATATAGTACTGGAAGTCCTGGCCAGAGCAATTAGATAACAAAAGGAAGTCAATAAAATACAAGTTATAATGGTAGAAGTAAAAATATCACTATTTGCAGATAACATGAAAGTGTACTTAAGTGACCCCAAAATGGCACCAGAGAAGTTCTACAGCTGATAAACACCTTCAGCAAAGTGGCTGGGTATAAAATTAATTAAAACAAATCAGTAGCCTTCTTCTACTCAAAGAATAAACAGGCAGAGAAAGAAATTATGGATATGACACCCTTCACAATAATCACAAACTATATGAAATACCTTGGTGTGATCCTAACTAAGCAAGTGAAGGATTTGTATAACTAGAACTTCAAGACACTGAAGAAGGAAATTGAAGAAGATCTCAGAAGATGTAAAGAACTCCCAGGCTCATGGATTGGATAGATCAACATAGTAAAAATGTCCATTTTGCCTAAAGCAATCTATAGATTCATTGTCATTCCCATCAAAATTCCAACTCAGTCTTTCATAGAGGTAGAATGATCAATTTGCAAATTCATTTGCAATAATAAAAAATCCAGATGTCAAAAAACTATTCTCAACAATAAAAAAACTTCTGGGGGAATCACTATCCCTAACTTCAAGCTATATTACAGATCAATGGTGATAAAATCCACATGTTATTAGTACAGAGACAGGAAGGTAGATCGATCAATGGAACAAAATTGAAGACCCAGAAATGAACCCACACACCTATGGTCACATGATCTTTGACAAAAGAGCTAAAAACATTCAATGGAAAAAGAATAACATCTTCAACAAATCGTGTTGGTTCAACTGGGGCAGCATGCAGAAGAATGCAAATAGATCTTTTCTTATCTCTTTGTGCAAAGCTCAAGTATAAGTGGATCAAAGATCTCTACATAAAACCAGGTATACTGAAACTAATAGAACATAAAGTGGGGAAGAGCTTAGAACACCTAGGCACAGAGGAAAATTTCCTGAACAAAAACCAATGACTCATGCTCTAAGATCAAGAATTGACAAATGAGAACTCATGAAATTGCAAAGTTTCTGTAAGGCTAAGGTCACTGTCAAGAAGACAAAATGGAAGCCAACAGATTGGGAAAGAATGTTTACCAATCCTACATCTGGTAGCGGGCTAGTATGCAATATTTACAAATAACTCAAGGAGTTAGACTTCAGAGAAGCAAATACTCTTCTCAAAAAATGGGTACAGAGCTAAACAAAGAATTCCCAACTAAGAAATACGAAATAGCTGAGAAGAACCTAAAGAAATGCTCAACATCCCTAGTCATCAGGGAAATGCAAATCAAGGCAACCCTGAGGTTCCACCTCACAATTATCAGAATGGCTAAGATAAAAAACACAGTTGACTGCAGATGCTTGTGAGGATGTGGAGAAAGAGGAACACTCCTCCATTGTTGGTGGGATTGCAATCTGGCAAAACCACTCTGGAAATCAGTCTTTTTGTTCCTCAGAAAATTGGACATAGTACTACCTGAAGACCTAGCTATTCCACTCCTGTGCATATACCCAAAAGATGCTTCAACATATTACAATAACACATGTTCCACCATGTTAGTAGCACCCTTATTTTTAATAGCCAGAAGCTGGGAAGAACCCAGATGTTCTTCAACAGATGAATGAATACAGAAATTGTCGTACATTTACACAATGGAATACTACTCACCTAATAGAAACAATGACTTCATGAAATTCCTATGCAAATGGATGAAACTAGAAATTATCATCATGAGTCAGGTACCCAGTCACAAAAGAACACTCATGATATGCACTCACTGATAAGTGGATTCTAGCCCAATTAGCTCTGAATACCCAAGAAACAATTCACAGATCTTATGAAGCTCAAAAAGAAGGAAGACCAAAATGTGGATGCCTCAGTCATTGTTAGAATGGAGAACAAAACACTCACAGGAGGAAATACAGGGACAAATAGAAGAATAAGGATTGAGGAAAAGATCATTCAGAGACTGCCTCACCTGGGGATCCACCCCATATGCATCCATCAAACCCAAGCACTATTGCTGATTCCAAGAAGTGCTTACTGTCAGGAACAAGGTATGGATTTCTCCCCAGATGCTCTGCCAGAGTCAGAGAGATACAGCTGAAGATGCTTGCAGCTAAGCATTGGACTGAACTCAGAGATCCCAACAAAAGAGCTAGAAAAAGGACTGAAGGATCTAAAAGGGTCTGCAACTTTATGGGAAGGACAAAATTATCAACTAACCAAACCCACCAAAGGTCCCTGGGACCAAAACACCAAACACATGGCCTCAGTTGCATATGTAGTAGAGGATGGCACTGTCTGGCATCAATGGGAAAATAGGCCTTTGGTCCAATGAAGGCATATTTTTCCAGTGGAGGCGAATGCCAAGGCATTGAGATGGAGACGGTGATTGGAAGAGGGAGCACCTTCATGGAAGCAAGTGGAGGGGAAGGGGGGTTAGGAATTGGGGGGAAGGCTAACATTTGAAATGTAAATACAGAGCATGTCCAATAAAATAATTAAAAAATAGAAGTAAAAATCATGGTGCAGTCAAAACCAATTCAAAATCAAACCAGAAATCTACTTACAATGTTTTGTGTTCCTCCAAAGGTCTTGGGTCCCTTTTTCCAGCATAGCTTTGCCTTTTAGACTCTGACTAGCTCCATTCCAATGCTGCTGCTGCTCTTGGTGGTCAGCCCACTGTAGTGGCTTCTCCTAAATTTTGGAGTCTTCTGCTGCAACTGGGCTGCCTTTTACCAGTAGCCTCTTATAAAATCTCTTCATGGTGCCAAGCCTCTACCTCAACTGCCACTGAAGCTGCACCTTCACCAGTTGCTTTTCCTGACCTTTCCCAGTACCAATCCTCAGCTACTCTCCATGACCACTTCATGTCCTCAAAACCTGAGTGACTGTGACACATTACCATGTCTGGATACCAGCATGAGGTACAAGCACGCACCTCTGGAATACATGTTTCTTTGTGCTCCTAAAAAAAAAAAAAAAAAAAAAAAAAAAAAAAAAAACAACTCAGAAGATTTTTCCTCAGTGATGCTAGTCTCTTCTTAATCACAGCTAATGAATTCTTTAGCTGAAGCTAAATGACATCAATTGTCCTAGTAATGGAAAGGTCTCACTTCAGTGGTTCTGGAATCTTGTTAATCACAGCTGATTCTTAAGCCCCAGCTAACCAGAACCACAGAATCTTAAATCAAAATAGCAAATGGCCCTGCTAGTCTTTAAACTTCCCTCTGAAACTTCAAGAGCCGGGCCTCCATCTTCTGTTCTACTCACAAGCATAATTATCTTCCAAGCTCCTAAAGAACTTCCCTCTGAGCCCTTGATACTCAGTGGCTCTTCTTTCCCAAACTTTCAAAGTCCTTTCACAATCCTCCCAGAAATTGGTCACAGCAATACTGCACTAATCTGGTTAGTTTTTTTTCTTTTTTTAGGGTTTTCTTTTTTCTTTCTGTCTTTCCTTTTGTCTTTCTTTTTATTCTCTTTCTTTCTTTTCCTTCTTTTGTAGATTTTCAAATGGGTTTATATACTAAATTCTCAATGTAAAACCATCTACACAATAAACTTACATCCAATAGAAAAAGATGCAGACTAACCTTTTATATGAGATTAAAAAAAAAACCATAGAAACCCTTAGAAATAATAATGACAAACTTATCAAGCTAAAGATACGCTGAGAGAGACACATACGTCAGCCACCATCTTGTCTGCTCCTCATCTTAGGGTTTTCTATTGCTTTAAAAAAACATCATGACCAAAATGAAAATTGTGGAGAAAAGGTTTTATTTTGCTTACACTTGCAGATCTGAAGCCATCAATTGGAGGAAATCAGGACCGGCACACATGCAGGACTGAAAGCTGGAGGCAGAGGCTGATGCAGCGTTTGTAGAGGAGTGCTCCTTACTGATTTGCTTCACATGGCAGTAGCTGTAAAAGAACCCAGGGTCACTAGATAAAGCAGGTGTCTAAATTAGGGTCTCTACTGTTGCACTGAAACAGCATGACCATAAGGCAAGTTGGGGAGGAAACGGTTTATTTGGCTTATTCTTCCAAATCATAGAGTAGTCAACGTTAGAAAGTCAATCAAGGCTGGAACCTGGAGGCAGGAGTTGATGCAGAGACCAGAGAAGGGTGTTGCTTACTGGCTTGATTCACACGGCTTGCTCAGCCTGCTTTCTTATAACCCAGGACCACCAGCCTAGGGATGGCACCACCCACAGTGGCTTGGGCCTTCCCCCATTGATCACTAATTAAGAAATGCCATATGGCTGGATCTCATGGAAGCATTTTTTCAACTGAAGCCCCTCATCCCCTTTTTTTTCCTGATGACTCAAACATGTGTCAAGTTAACACATAGAACTAGTCAGTATAATAGGTATGTCATATTGACACCATGTATTGAGATGGTCTATTTTATCCCACTATGAGGATGCAGAAATGAAGCAGTGTTCCCAAAGGAATCACACTTTATGGGAAGAGACACAAGCAAAACAGATCTTTGTAATTTCAGTGAGTTATGTTGAAAACCTCAAGCCAGGAGGGTGGCCTTGGGAGAAGCTAGGGACAGGTTCACACTGGCTGAGTCCTGAGGGAGGAGGATAGCAGGGATGAAGGTCACACCTTCAGCAGAGAGGGAGTGTGAAAAGCTATGGGACTTGCTCAGCCGTCACTTCCTCCACTGAGAAATTTGAGAAACCCGGTGGCTCTGTGTTCTCTGATATTTGGCAGATTGAAGGGGATGGCATCATGGTATATTTGGGGACCTATAAGTTTCTATTTTGAAGGATAAATAGAAGTGTGGCAAGATGTCTCCGAATTGTGCCTGAGGAACTGTGTAGCTGTGAACAGGGTCTGGACTAGGTGGACGGTGGCCCGTGGTAGACGAGTACAGTTAATGGAGGTGACAGAGGCCATTACTCTCCATTTGCTCAAGCACAGAGCAAATCTGTAGAGGCTGAGGTTGAGTAGGTGGTGCCCATCCTTCTAATGTGAAAGGCCCAAGGTAAAGAAGGAACCTTTACAAAGATTCTTAAACGTGAAGGAGATGTGCAGTTGAGAGTTCTCCCTGGAGAAACGCAGAAGACAGAGCAGGATTTGTAAGACAGCCCCGGAGAGAGTGGGTGAGAAGGCTGCAGTAAACTCCACCATGATCCTCACTTTGTTAAACTTTTTTTAGGATCATACCCCAGGATGCACTGGAAGATCAGGACAGTTACAAGAAATAAAGGAGAGGAAGCAAATCCTAGAGCTTTCTGCTACTGCCTGGGCCAGCACCATCTCCCTGTATAGCTTCCAGCCTCTATTGACAGCTGCTATATGAACTGGCTTCAGGCAAGTTCCCGGGGTAAAAGGTGTAACCTGGGTGTGTCAGACAGGCTTTCTTGTTAAGGCTCACCCTCGTAGGTCAGCTCATCTAGGCCTACCACTGCTGAGTAATAATCAGGCAGCAATCTGTCTGTCGGCAAAGAGCTTTTGCAACATGCTGTGCCAGCCTGCCAGGTAAACAGTCAGTGTGTATGCCCAGAGCTTTGCTTACATCTATCTTCCAGGGAAAACTCCCTCCCTACTGGTCTTCAGGCTGTGCCTCCACCCTACCTCTCTGACTTGTTCTCTAAGGCTGCCCAGTTCTTCCCTGGGAACCAGGTCAAGATCCCCTGCAATCAGGTGTCATAAGGCATGAATCAGGGCCCCGCAGAGAGAAGGCGAGAGATGTGGGCCAAAGCCAAGCAGGGAGGTTTAGCTTAGGATTGATCCAGCCAATAGTCAGTATTTACTAAGATAAAAATCTGCATATGATGAGCCTTCCCTCTATGGGAGAAGCACAGGTAGCTGAAAACCATAATTTGGTCAAGAATTGCTCAGCTTTTCCAAGACTTCAGTGAGAAACTGAATTTCAGATAGGTGTGAGCTCTATAATAAAAAAAAAATAGTTGCCTCTTTTCTTCTTCTGCCTAGTGATTAGACAAAATAATCTTTTTGTTTTATAAGTGGTCTCAGCATGTCTGAATTTTTTCAAAGATTTACTTTCCAAAGTGTTGAGAGCCTGGTGATCAGGTCTCAAGTGCTTTAGTCTCAAAGACACAACAACCATGGCCTAAGTTTCTCTCCTATACTCACATCCATTTGATTAAATTGATCCTTGGTAGTTGCAATAAGTCCTGTGATTTCCCTGGTCCTGGACCTCAGGATTAGGGCATTATAGTGGGATCAGATGTAATACTTAGAAATACTGAGGTGTAGTGCATCCAGGCGACAGTGAGTAGGGATGCATGTTGATACATAAAATCAAAGAATGATTTATTATGGATGCATAAGATCTTAGAAAGGTACATAGGAATGGGTATTCTATATTTAGTGATCAGGGGACTGGACTTTTGCTATACTGATGCTCACTATAAATGATTAATTCATCTGGAACACTTAGTCAAAAGAATTTACTAACATCCTCTGCTACCACCTCACTGAGGGGCTCCATGGTTTGAACCCTTTATGATGTGGGTTATAGTGTAAACATTTGAGAGACCGTAATGGATGGTGACTCGGGAAAGCCAATAAAAGGGATCAGCATATTGAGTTATGTTACTGTTACCATTTTTCATTTTGAAAATTACCATATTCCTCCAGGGTAAGGATGGTTTCTTACTCATCTCTCTGTCTTCAAGTGCCACCTATCTGAACGTTCCCTTCAGCTTTTTCATCATTAATCAAGTGTCTGCCAAGTAAGTATCAACAGATGACTAACATCATCTTGTGAGTGAAGCAAGATGAACTGAATTCATCTCAGTGAGTGAAGCAGACATTTGGGAGCCCAAGGTCACCATCTCTACAGTGGTGTTCTGGCACAAGCAGAGGGGTTGTTGCAGTGAAAGGAACAGAGGAAGAAAGGATAGCAAAAATACTGGGTTACGTTCTTAGGGTATCAGCAACAGAGAACCTCGATCTGAGTGGCCAAAATAACCAAATGTAGAAGGGTAGAAACTCATGATCCAGGTGTTGTTAGGGCCAGGCTTCCAGTCTAGACTTCAGGATAAACCTGTTGTGTCTCATTCTCAGTGCATTTGCATTGCTTGCAGTCCTTGAATTTCCTTGGCTTGTGGACACATCACTTCTGTTTCTGCCTCTTTGTGTCTCTTCATGGCTCTTCTTATGCAGGTACCAATCACATTGGATTGGAGCCCATCTTAATTACATGTGACGCCATTTTAACTTGATCATCCTCATAAAGGCCTTATTTTTCATCAAGATCCCATTTGTGCAACCTAGGAATATGCTGTCCAATATTTGTTTGGGCAGGTGCACTACTACTCTACAACTGATAACATAATCTTTGAGAAAAAAATACTCAACAAATCATTTTGGCAACAGCATAAGAGATGAGTGGTGTATCATAAAGAATATGAAGTTTTGGAATCTTCTTGGCTGAGCTTTGATAATGAACATATAGGGAATGCGGTTAAGGGTTTAAAAGTAACAAAGGGAGAGATTGTCTCTTATTTTTGTGTATGGTGCTGTGCCTCAAACCCAGGACCTTGTACATGTGAGGCCAGCATCCTACCATGAGTTAAATTCTCAGTGTCAGATATTGTCTTCTAATAGGGATGCCCTCTGCAGCTTCCCCATCTCTGTTTATAATGAGTAGCACCAGTGGGGTCCAAAGCATCATACGCTCTCACGGTCCTCCTCTGCTGCTTGTGATGAGACTCAGCAATTAGAGATATTGGGTCCAGTTTCTGGAAAGGTGCTTCCCATCCTTGTCCCATGGAGCTAGGTGGCCGATGCTGTCTGACAGAGACTACAGTTAATGTAATGAGGAAGACCCAAGTAAGAAATGAACACATAAGCAATTGAAGATGTTGCTGAAGGTTTGTGATGCTGTTAGAGTACTTCACTTGACATCCTTCTTGAAAGATGGAGACTTAAAAGAATCAATGGGTTGAGAGACTACATTTCAAAAGGTACAGTGGGCTTAGTCCAGAGAGAAGAGGAAAACAAACAAAAAACAAAAAAATGAAAACAACACAAAAAGGAAAAAATAAACAAACAACCCCCCCCCAAAAACCCATACCAATCAAAACCTCAAAATTTCAGGGAAGAACAAAAAGAGTCAGATACCTTACCTTGTGGAGCACAGCAGAAGCAAACTTACTTTGCAATGTGTTTGTGTTTTGAGTAACTTCTGGGTCAAGTTCAAGCACGCAGAAGCACAGCATGAAATCAAAGAGATAACACTGGAGAAAGTTCATGATAAGACGTGACGTTTACCTAACACCTCTTTTTTCCTCCTTTGATATTTACAGTCTCCTCACTTAAGAAAATGACAACAAGAAGCTCACAGTGCTGTCATCTCTTCATACAAGCACAGCCTCAGAAATGGCCTGAGAGGTCACCACTCACATGTATTTTTCTGATGAAAGTGAATTGAAAATAATGTCATCGTTGTCATCATCATCGTTATCATCATCATCATTTTGCTACTATACAGTTTCCCTCTAGCAAAGTTCCCAGACGTCAGAACCAGACAAGCAGTAACTATTCACCTGTTCAATAAATATTATTCGCTAGCATTAGCCGAAAGGATGAATAACACTTGTTATGTGAAGATACTCCGTGCTTCAGAGTTGTCAATAGTAAGCCTCATGCTTTACTATAGTAGAAACTGCTAGGTAGTGACTTGGGCTAAATGTCAGAGTAGAATTCACTCAATTGTATAAAAGGATAAACGGAACCCCAGAGAAATTAATGACATGCCAATGTCACAGAGTTAGAAAGTAGTGGGGCTCGACGAACAGAGTAGTGGAGGACATGCTAACAAGGTGTGATGTTCCCAACTAAATTTTCAACACAAATAATAGTATTAACAATAGTAACAACAACGATAACAATACTAATAGAAAAAAAAAGAGCAAGGCAAGAAGCTGACTAAGTAGCCTGCTATAGCCCCGAGGTCCACTGCCATATATTGTAAAGGACATATAAGCTTGAATTCACACCTGTCAATCACTCGTACTGTTAATCCTTTTGAGGAAAACAAAAGCACATGGCAAGCCAACCTTTTAAGGAAGTGCATGCAGAATGCACTGTGGTTCAGAAGGTGAGTCCAGTGACACTTCTATGATAGGACAGGATGCTGTAATGCAACAGAGACTCAGAACAGACCATTTTTTGTAAAGTGATGGAGACCGTCCTTTTATGTCGGGTGGTTATTTTCTAGGAGATCCTCAACAGGTCCTGGTAGTTGATAGCCTACCTCAACTCAACAAAGTGCAATTCTGAAGCATAAGGGTGGACGTGTTAAAGGTGATGAATGGCCTCTAGTGCCTAGTCCAGTGCCTGGACAGGACTCTTATTTTTGCCACTTTTCTGTAAGTTACACAAGATAGTAAGTGTTTCTATGAGACTGATGATATGAGGGGCACGGAAGAGGTGGTTTGAAGTCCATGAAGGGTTTGGAGATAAGAGTAGACTATATGGAAATACTTCACCTTTTTATATGAGAAAACTGAGCAACTGAGGACTTTGTTATCTCAGGAGAGTACTGGGACCAATCCCCCATGGATACTCAGAGGCAGCTGTCCTGTCCAGGCACCGGACTAGGCCCGAGACATCATTCATTACCTCTTAACACTTCCACCCTTATAAAATTATCTTTAAAAATATTTTTAGTATGCAATTTTCAGATATAAAGTGAATTTGGATTGTGACTATGAGGTTCTTGTATGTGTGTGTGTGTTTTGTGTGTATGTAGGCACATAAATGTACGTGGTAACCATGCATGTCTGTCCACAAACATGTCAAGCAGAAGGCTCCTTGCAAGTCATCCTCAGGAATAATATATTGTGAACTTGTTTTGACAAAGGGTCTCATTAGGCTGGAGTTCACCAATTAGACTAGACTGGCTGGCCAGGGAGCTTTATCTCCATATACCCAGTTCTAGGATTATAAGCTTATGCTTATACTTGACAGTTTTACGTGAGTTCTGGCTCAACTCAAGTCCTTGTGCTTATGAGGTCAGTGCTTTACTGAGTAAGCCTTCTCCCAGCCCAGCAAAATCTTTTGTAACACTGAACTGGTAATGGGGTACAGCAGCATTTGAGATGGCTTTTCTGTCGTCATGAAGATCATTATATACTAAATAAATAAAGCATGTTGTGCACCAGTGGCAATAACTACCAGGGAGGTAAGAAAACTGAACCTTAGGGAAGAAAGCCTTCCTAAAAACACTACACCCGTATCTTGTTGAAAGTACTCTTGCTGTGGCAAAGGCAAGGATGCTAAAATGACTTCATGTAGTTTTGAATTCCTGCCCCATCTCAATTTCCATTCAATTCCAGGTCCTGGTTGCCATTTTTCTTTTCTTAAACAATCTCATCAGGAATTCTACTTTTGAGAACTTCTTGTGTTAGGAGGAGGGATGTGAAAACACTTCTGTCTGTTGCAGTTTGATAGCTAGTGTGTCAATGGATGTCACTGCTATCTATAAAAATCCTGCTAGATCCTGGCCGAGAGTAAGTATGTGAGCCACACTACACTCAATTGCCTCTGACATAGGAAGAGATGCTGGCATTGCTGTTCTGTCCCCACAAGCATCAGATGAGTCACTTGTCATTTGTAGGGTTGGGGAGGGATTAGAGATGATGGCACTCTGCAGAACCAGAACCGTGCATCCCTCCTGCAAACAAATAGGTAGGGAATAAGATAGTCTATCACTCTTTTAACTTTCTGCCTGTGGTCGTGAACTATGTATCTGTATTCAATCAGCACTGGACTGAAAGTCGTCAAGAAAATTTGTATGTGTACTGAACATGCCCAGGTTTTTAGTCTTGTCATTGGCCTGTAAAGAATAGAGTATAGCAACTACTTAAATAAAATTGTCAATATAGTTGGAAATTATGAGTAATCTTGTGATGATTTAAGTATGGAGGGGCATGTTTGTAAGGTATGTATAAATATTGGACCTTTATTTTTATGCTTGTTCTATTAAAGTTTTTAAAAGAATTTCATATGTGAACTCAGAGAAATATGATCATATCCATCCTAACTTCCTCTCTAATTCTCCCATATTTCTTTACACACACCCTCCCCTCCCCATCTTCATATCTTTTTTATTCTTGATAAGCTGTTGAATTTCATTAGTTGTGCCCATATATTTATTGATGTGGGGCTATCCAGCACAGCATGGGAGACTGACCAGTGCCCACAGTTTCCTCCTTCACTGCTGCCACTGCTTCTGCTTCTTCTTCTGCTTCTGACTCTTCTTTCTTCTCTTCCTCCTTCTTCTCCTTCTCCTCCTTTTTCTATTCTCATCTTGTTCATGACATTCCTACTGCAGTTTTCCCTTCCTCCCCTCCTCCCAGTTCCTTCTCCCACCTTTCCTCTCCCCCAGATCCACTCCTCCTCCACTTCCCTTCAGAAAAGGGCAGGTCTCTCAGGGATCTCAACCAAGCACAGCATGACAAATTATCATAGGACTCCACACATCCCCTTATATGAAGGCTTGACAAGGCAACCCAATCTTTAAAGAAAGATGATCTTTCTCCTCTTGAATCCAGCAGCTCCTCAGCAAGGGGTGAGCCCTTTTGACTGACTTGATCTTGTGCAGATCTTAGGTAGATCACCACAACTGTTTGGAGTCCAGGAGTGCAATAGCCATGTCCTGTCCAGAAGACAACATTTCACAGCACTCCTCCCCATCCTCTCGCTCTTACATTATTTGCTTCTTCCTCTGATGTTTTCTGAGCCTGGTGGGTGAGGGTGGATGGGTAATGAAGATGCCCCATTGAGATCTGAACACTCACGCTTCCTTATTCTCAGCACTCTGATCAGTATTGAGCTTCTCTATTGCCTGCTGCTCACAGCAACAAGAAGCATTTCTGACCAAGACTGAGAACAGCCTAAGTCTATGGGAATACACATAAATAGCTAGAAGATAATTTGACAACATTAACATTTAGTAAAATATCAAGCATGGCCTCTACCTCACAGTTATCAGCTTTTGAGCAAGATTACAGGACCAGGCATGAGATTCTGTCCTGTGGAGAAGCCTCAAGTCCAGTCAGAAAGCAGTTACTCCGTAAAGCCGATCCACTGTTGAGAAATTTTGCCATGTTTGGTCTAATACTGAATAAAAACCAGCGGTGACTTCTTTCCCAGCAGCCTACTTAGCACCTTCCAGCATTTTAAAAGCTAGCTAGTTGAGGAGGAAGTTACCTTTTTAGTTTGAGATTGATTTTTCTGCGTCCTACAGTCAAAGTGGACATCTTCAGCAAAAGGATCTAAGTTTCACATGATATTCTTTTGTGTGCAAAAGTGAACTTCCGTAGACATTGTTACAGATGAAACTTTTTTCTTAATGCATTTTCTTTTTAAGATTATAATATTACAACCTTATAAAAATAAATAAAAAATAATAAAAAAAGAAAAAAAAAAGAAATAAAAGGTTATAATATGATTATATCATCCCCCAATAGTTCTTATTTATGCTTGTTCGAATTTTCTGATGTGGAATCTGCAGAGAAACTGACTATACCTTAGTCAAATGACAAAAGAACATCATTCCAGCTTTTAAGTCACAGTGAGTAAAGCACAGCCCATATATGGTTCTTGGTGGGAAGTCAAGATTTGAATGTCTCACTGACCTCTAAGTTTGAATGATCTGGTTGGTTGAGCATGTTCATTTCCCATTATTCCTTGCTATTTTTGATACCTTAGGTATTCTTCCAGAAGCTCTGACATGAGCAAGGTTTATCCTATGATCAGATGCCCTTCCATGAGATATAATATTAGAGAAATGGTGTTTTTTTTTTTTTGTTTTGTTTTTGACACATGGTTTCTTTGTATAGTCCTGGCTGTCCTAGAACTCACTTTGGAGACCAGGCTGGTCTTGAACTCATAAAGATCAGCCTGCATTTGTTTCCCAAGTGCCAGGATTAAAGGCATGTGCCATCATTGTCCAGTTTAATGAAACTTTTTTCTTCTTTCTTTCTTTCTTTCTTTCTTTCTTTCTTTCTTTCTTTCTTTCTTTCTCCCTTCCTTCCTTCCTTCCTTACCTTTAAAAATTTTTATTAGATACTCTCTGCATTTACATTGAAATGTTATCCCCTTTACCCACCCTGCTTCCACCCCCCCCCGACACTTGTTTTCATAAAGGTGCACTAGCTCTCAATTACCCTCTCCATCTTAGTGTCTTGGCATTTCACTACATTGGAAAAATGTGTCCTCCCTGGGACCAAGGGTTTCTTCTCACATTGATCTCATACACTGCTAGAGAAATGATGTTCTAAACAATGCATCTCCACACTAGTCTGGGAGCCTCACCTTTTTAGTCCTGTACCACATGTTTCTTAAAACATGATTTCAGAGGAAGCCCATGAAATTGAAAATGTAACCCATCACTAGTTGGATGCAGTTGAGATAGTTGACTATCTTCTACAGGGATATACTTCAAAGGAATGGGATGTGGAAAGATTGTAGCTCCATATTAGAAACCAGAATGATATAAAGAGTTACAGAACCAATGCTGACCGCCATTCAGTGGACAAGAGATAGAGCTGTTTGAGGAACTGTTAGGAACTGAAATAGATAAGGATGAAGAGCAGGTGAAGCTCCCTATTCTTTGGGAGAGATTGTCTGCCTACTGAACATTTGTTTGCCTCTTTGTTGGTTTGTTAAGTGTGCAGGTACCATGGAGCACTTCTGGTCATACAACAACCTGTAACTCTCTCCTTCTACTGTATTGGTTCTGAGGATTGAATTCAGAGCATTAGGCTTGCTGGCAAGAAGCTCCTATCTGATGAGCTGTCTTGCCAGAGCAGGGGAGCCGAGGGTGTGAATGGCACCACCACTCAGCCTCCGGAGAGCTTCGTAAAGTGGGAACAGAATCAGAAAGAGGAGGGAGAAGGAAGAGAATGAAAGTTTCCTTGTTATGAAATTTGCATGAAAAAAAACTCAGTAAGTGATGTTCTCATAGCATCCTAACATAGTAAATTTTTAATATTAACTTGTTTGGGCTACAATACTAAGACTGTTGATCAAGCATTATTTCTACATTAGAAATTTCTGGGAAGGAAATTTCTAAATGACATGAACATTGCCAGAAGTAGACTGAGTAAAGCCCACTACCATTCGCCACATGGGTAGCTTTTTATAAAATCCGAAGAAAGTCTTAATCAGAAGAGAGGAAGTGCAGACTGATGGCAGAAGGAATTCTTCCAGCAAGATGGCATTGTACATTCTTGGTTCACCAGCCTGCAAATGTCTTCTGTGGAGTGGAGTCTTTAAAATATCAACAAGTCTTCCAATCCTTCCTCATATGCATTTGAAAACCCAATAAAATGATTTCAGTGAGGTGGTTTTTATTATCTCCTCATATGAATGCATGTTCCTAAACAACTTCATAATAGGGCTGAGTTCATGCCTCCAAGGAAACTGGTAGATAGATGTTCAGGATATCTACCGGTAACATGCCCTTGCATCCTAAGACAGGCACTGCAGAATGGAAAACTACCTCTGTCAGGAACCTAGCTTCTTCATTTCCCAAGTGAAGCCTATGGCCCAGTGGCCCCTGCTGTCCCTGCTCAACCCACACCCATTAGAATCAGACCCTAGCAGTCCATTCTGCCAGCTAGCTACCCAGGGTGTGCTGGGCCTCAGGTCAGATAACCATGCTGAGGGCTTAGCTCTTTTTTTTCATTCTCATCTTCAAGCTCCAATCCTTTCGGCCATTTCTGTTTCAAAACTCGCATTCCTGTCTTCCCAGTAGAGCTCTCCATTCCCATTTCAGATGTGTCAGCCGTACCAGAGATGAAGGGTAAGCACATCCAGCCTGATATTTAGGTTAGGTATGTCTGTTTGTACTCATTCATTTATTTGTAACTTAGAGCTTTTACTTATTTGTACGTATTTCAGATTATTTATTTATCATTGATTTATATATATTTTAGATCATTCATTCATTCATTCGTTCATTTGTATTTTCTTTTGTGTACGCATGTAGAGGCCGGAGATTATTGTCATGTGTCTTCCTCAATCACACTCCACCTTAGTTTTTTATTTTTATTTTTCTGAGACTGGTCTCTCATTAAACCTGAAGCTCACCTATTTGACTAGACTGGCTAGCCCTTAGGTGCTAAGGACCTTCCTGTCTCTATCCTCGCAGAACTGGTTTTACCAGTGTGTAGTACTGCACCGGACTCTTTATCTGGATCCTGGGGATCTGAACTCAGGTTTTCATGCTTCCATGGCAAGCACCCTACTGATGGAGCCATCTCCCCAGCCCCTATTCATTCATTTCCCTGCAGTACTGGGCATCAAGCGCCAAGCTCCTTCCTCTGTTAATTTTTAGTGTGCTTGCATCTAACCATTCCTGCTGCCATCCTTTCAGGCTCCTGTATTATTTCCTAAGTGAACTCACAAGAAGCTTTATTATTATTATCCTTTTTATTAGATATTCTCTGTACTTACATTTCAAATGTTATCCTCCTTTTCGCCTCTTTCATTCCCCCTCCCTCCTCCCCTTGCTTCCATGAAGATCCTCTCAATCCCAACAACCCAATCCCACCTCATTGCCTTGGCATTACACTACACTAGGAAAATATGCCTTCACTGGACCAAAGACCCCTCCTCACACTGATTCCAGACAGTGCCTTCTTCTGCTACATACACAACTGGATCCAAGGGTCTCTGCATGTGTGCTCATTGATTGGTGTTTTAGTCCTCACCAGAAGCTTTTTTAATTGTGCTCCATTTGAATAGACTAGCTCTGTAGTTCAGTTTCACCTAGAGCTTCAGCATATCAGTTTGTTCCTTGTTTTTTCTCAGTCTACTTTCCACCTGCTCTCAGGGAGATCAGAGTCCAGTTCTGGGCAATAAAGTGATTGAAGAACAATCTTTCTGCCTTGGGAAGGGCACCTGGTTACAGCTTCCCCACTCCTTTCCTTTATCTTACTGTCCTTGCTCCTTTTCTCCCCCCTTCTTTTTCAGTATATAAGGTATCTTATTTTTAAATCAATTTTATGAAGGTATAATTGACACACAATAAACTAAAATACTTGAAGTAACAATGCGATAAGTTCTTATTAATGTGTGTGTACACAAACCCAGCACCCTAGTCAAGATAATGAACTTATCTATTCCCCCCAAGAAATAACCCTCTGTTATTTATTCTTTGTTCTTCCTTACTATAGTTTAAATCTTATATAAACACACCTATATACTATGAACTATATACAGTTTACAACTTTTGATATCTCTTGTCACACTAGTATTTTGTGGTCTAGGCTTCTTCATTTTTGATGTCAAACATTATTTTATGGTACCACAGTTTTGTTGTTGTTGTGGATGGATGTATGGCTGCTTTGGTTTCGGGAAACCAAAGCAAGCATCTGGAAGCATTAATGTAAAGTCTTCGTATAGATGTAGCTTTTCACTTTTCTTGGGTTACTGTTTAGACGAATGGCTAGATGACATAGGAGGTTTCATAGTTTTCATCTGAAATGCCTGCCACAGACTAATATTTTGGACATGTGGTCCACAGGTGGTGCTACTCTGGAAGATAATAAAAAGTGCAGGAGGTGATACTCAGCTGGAAGAAGGAGCTCATTTTGTATGTGACTTTTCTTTCTATTTCTTATCTGTCATGTGGAGAACAGTCTCCTCCACACATTCAACCATCATGACATTCTGTGTCTTCAGGGGTTTGGAATGAACAGAACTCAGGAGTGTGGACTGAGACTTCTGAAGTGAGGACTCAGAGTAGGCTTTTCTTCCCTTAGTTGTGTATATCAACGGCTCTGTCCAATAAAGTTTTACTCACACAGAAGATATCATAATAAATGATTCCGTCCCTCACTTTCCCTCTCTGCCTTAGATCCTTTTATTCTTTCTTCCTTTTTTTATTCCTCTATTCCTTGCTCCCACTCCCTCATTCCTTTCCTCTACCTTCTTATCTCTCTTTTCTGTTCCTTTCTCTTTTTTCTACTTTCCTTAAATGCCAGGGTCTTTTCAGGCAAGGACATGGTCTTGGATAACCCATGGGGCATGGTGACATGACAGATAAGTTAAGATTCATACTCTTCCATTAATACTTATAGGTGAAAGTAGATTAAGATGGATACTAAAATCCTTCCTCAACAGAAAAGAAATCCATCCAAATGGCCAAGGTTAAGAGTGGATCAAGGAGGTGATTGGTTTGTTAAGGATGAGTTCACAAAATGGGTCACTTCTAGATTTCACCAACCCGCGTGGTCTGCAAACACCTAAGTCCGGCAGTCTTCAGTTCACTTTGCTCTGATACAGATTTGAATATTCCAGCTGGGATGGTGGCATAGAGGGTGACATTCTGGAGGAAGCTTTCTGTCCATGTGGCTTTGTTTTCTCCCTCATTTAAAAGACCCCAAAATAGTCACTTAAGGCATTGTTCACTTAAGTCTGGCTGCTTTTTAATCAGGGAGGGGGTGGGGGAGGACTAAGAACCTTGACTCCACAAATTTAGGGGAGGTGTAAGTTCTCAATCTCATGACCACTCAGAACCCCTAAACAAAGGCATCTCTTCTCCACTATAGCCTCCACCTCTAAGTGGCTGCCAGGAAGCGGTATGAGGTGCAATAGACTTTCTGAGATGGCTCTCCGAGAATGAAAGCACTATCTGTGATCCGCATTGGCACCACCTTGCAATACATATAGTGCCTGGGGCTTAGAACCTGACAATGAGTTTCTGAACAGCAAAATCTGTGGTCAAGTGAAACCTACTCTGAATGCACACACCTCTGCTTTTAATCCTCTGCTCATTGGATTTTGGGGGAAATTAAAGGGAAAGGAAGGAAGCCAATGGTTTGTAGCTTGTACTATCCCAGATGGTGCAGCAGGAATAGGATTTTTTTTTGTTGTTGTTTTGTTTTTTGTTTTGTTCTCCCCCCCCACCCCCCGTATTTAGCAACAAAGGTGTTATTGCTTTCATCTGTCACTAATGAGGAAAGGGAATCTAAGATGGTGGGACTTGTCCAATACTTCACTGCAGAATCAAGATTTGACATACAATTTCCCTAGTAGGTTGCACTCCCTCCATAAACTGCCATGTAAGGTGATGTATGACAGACACCGGGGACTCAGTGCACAATGAGTGGCTGGGAGGAAATCGGGTGGAATGCATTGTAGTTGGCAGTGGTAATCATGGTGACCAGCTGGCTCTGAAGGGTATTACCCATCAGGCTAAGAAGCATGAGCTCTTTCTGCAGGTACCAAGAGTAGCAGGAGGCTTTGAGTCAGCGGAGAACAGGACTGCACTTGTGTTTAGGAAGACTGTCCATTAGTGATGTGGGAAGCAGAGTGAGAGAGTCTGAAACAATCCTTCTCATGCCACAGAAAATTGAAAGACTGTGACAGTGAGCTGGCTAAAACACTGAGGTAGATGGCATGTATATATATATATGCCCACTCATCAAGGCTTTATGCAGTACATGCAAGTTTGTCACTGTGACCACACAAGGAGACTGAGGCACAAAGGTTAGGCAACAATAGTTTTACTCATCATAGAGCAAACCCTTAAGGGGTGTGCCCCACGTGCTGACTCCTAACAGTCCTTAAGTTATCTACTGTAAGACTGGCAATTGTGTCCATATAGATATATCCCAGACCCAAAGATAGCATTCCTAACCTATCCATGGTATATATTTGATTTCTCACTAGTCCCCATCATGTGTTAGATGCTGGAGATGGGACAGATCTTCAGGAAGGCCCGACCTCTTCTCCATTTCCCCACCCAAATGATCACACCCCTTGGGTGCCATCTCCTTAACCATCTCCAGTGACAAAGGTTCCCCCCCTCTCTCAGGTACCCTGCACATTGTCTTTACTTTGTGGTTTTCGGAGACAAGGTCTAGGTGTCATCATGTCTAAGCTGATCTTGAGCTTGCAATTCTGCCTTTATCTTACAATTGCTAGCATTACAAGTTTGTGCCCACTATCCTTACTTCACATGTTTTGACATAAACGTTATAACTATTTCATCCTGCTATTTTGTTAAAAATCTAACATACGGTCATTGAGCTGGCTCCCACTCATCTCCCTTCAGGTGCTTTCAGTTCTGCCTCTTCCCATGAAGGAACACTTTTTTTTTTACCCCCCTGGGAGTCTTTCTGTCAGCATCCTGACAGGAAGAAACACATTATAAAATGACACTTGTCCCCCTCCCTTTGTTGGTCAGACTTAAAAAATAATGGACTCTGGGAAATGCAACTAGACCCACAGATTCCGTACTGGGATTAGAAAGAGACTGGAAGTCTGTGGTCAATCATAGTGACTGCCTTTTCTCTGGAAAGAGACTTCTCACAGTTTTGACAAGTTGTCAGATCACCGTGTGGAGAAAACAGGAGCCCAGACAATACTGATGGCAGGACCGTGCTTTGAGGAGGTCCACTTACTTATGCACCCTCTTACTCTCTACTTAGATCTAACACATTGTTAGGACAATGATGATGCACTTGGTAATCTCTAGATCTCTTTGCCCCTCTTCCCAATGTGGCCACACTGCATAAGCCACCTTTTTCTGTTTATTACTATTAACTGTTTGTTTAACAGGGTTATTAGGACTGGTAACTAAGCTGGTCTTGTTAGGAATACCATACCCATACTCTGGCCCTGACAACTCCAGCAACACTGTTTTTCTTCTGGTAGGCTGGAGGAAAAGTGGCTACTCTGAGAGTAGCCACTCACCAACAAAACATGGTTGAAGATTGGATTTTATAGTGCTTTCTGGCTCTGTGCCTGGCATTTCTTTCTGTGTTTCCTAATTCTCTTTTCTGATGAGATGAGATACTTCCAGAGGGGCTTTCACTCATTCAAAGAAGGGTCTTTGCTATTGAAAGGGGAATTTTAAAAATCAGTTTTTGCTGAGTGCTAGTGAACTTGTCCCATTGTTTTTGGTATTTTCTCTGAGTCCTGAACAGCAGTTGACGGTAAGAATTGGAACAAAGTTCAGCAGGGATTTTCAAGGCGTGCTCTTTGCACGAAAATCATTGCCGTCCTGGCTGGTGCTAAGTGGCTGTGTTTGAACTACAACATTCAAACCCCAACAACACAATTAAAGCTGCAAACAATCAGCTGAGATTAGAAGGATTCAAAGGGTAATTGCTTCAGAGCAAGCTGTATTGCTTGGAGTATTAGGGATTGTGGGTGGAACAGGAATTAATTACATTGGGATACTTGTTTATTTTTATAGAGACTTTTAAATTTACTTGGAATTGGCCAAGTTGTGCCTTTTCTCCAATACTTTTGGGTTTTGTTAAGAGCTGAGGGTTTGTCTGCCAACTGCAATTACTTTCATTCTTGGAAACCATGAAGCCCACAACCATAGTCACCATAAATCGACACGATAAATCCTTTTATTGCCTATGTAATAATGATTCTGAAATTTGTAGAGTACTCATAACATTTTCAAAATGCTCTCACATCTGTTATCTTGGTGTCTCTGTAGCAATCTCACAAGATGGCTCAGGATTCACAATTCAGTTGAGAGAAGACAAAGGTACAGAAGACCAAAAGTACGCAACAGGTTAGTGTCAGAGCTCTTGCAAACCACAATGCCTGCCTCTCACCCAGCATGCTTGTTCCATTGTTCTGGGAAACAGCAGCTTGTTTGCTAATTAGGCAGAGCTGGGCAGCATCACCACCTTGGAGTGAGAAAGTCACTAATGAGGTATAAGTGGAAGGTGAGAGTCGGTCATGAATCGGCCATTTAACCTGAAGGCAGGGAAAGTGAACCATATCAATTATGAGGTAGTGAATGTGTCCTGAGGTGAGGCTCTTGGAATAAGTCCCAGGGAATTGACTTTGGCTCAGAATTAGTAACTTTGTCTTATTCCTGCCTTTTCCTTTCATGATTTTGTATCTATAAAGTGAATGTGCCCTAAACACCATAGTTCCCTTTCTGAGCCATAGTCTATCTAATCATGACCTTAACCAGTGTTAAAATTAAGGCCAAATAAAACACTGAATGTACTTTAGCCAGAGAAGTCTGAGACACCCTGTTCCCTGGCAATTTTTCTGCTTGACATGTACTTGTCTGTGACATTATCAAGGGCCAGCCACTATGGCAGGTGTTTCTCACCACATTTCTCCTCTATGTTTGTCTTAGTAAATGTTTCTGTTGTTGTAAAACACCACAATTAGGAAAGCTTGTAAAATAAATAGTTAATTTGAGGCTCACTGTTTCAGAGCATTAATATCCATGACCATAATTGTGGGGAGCTTAGAAGCAGGAGGCATGGCCCTACATCAGTAGCTGAGAGCTTATATCTTGGTTCACAAGCACAAGACAGAGAGAGAGAGAGAGAGAGAGAGAGAGAGAGAGAGAGAGAGAGAGAGAGAGAGAGAGAGGGAGGGAGGGAGGGAGGGAGGGAGGGAGGGAGGGAGGGAGGGAGGGAGCTCGAGAGAGAGCTTTGAAACCTGAAAACCTGCCCCTACTGACACACTTCTTCCATTGAAACCACACCTCCTAATCTTCATCAGTCTTAAACAGTTCCACCAACTGCGATCATGTATTCAAACATGAGTTTATGGGTGCTGTTGTCATTCAAACCACTGCAATGTTCTAAGGTGTGTTTAGAAACATGTTCCACCTGTTACGACAGAACAGGCTAGTAGGATTTCAAAATTTGGGCACAACAGACAGAGGTAAATGAATACAGGTGAACCCAAACAGCACCCGAGAGATGTCCTTCCAGCTCTGTGCAGTAAATAACCCCCCTTCTGTGACAACGCTGAGTATATCATCCTGCTCCAGTGTCCATTCTGAGGATGGAGTTTCCTTGCCCCACTTTCTTCTGATTGTAATGCCACAGCCTGGAGAGTCCCAGCTTCCAGATTTCCCAGACTATGTTTGTGAAGTTTATTGTGGCGTAATCACCCAATAGAAATCACTGGTTTGTACATCACGTGGGATAAAAATGGAAAGTTAGGTTGCCTTTAAGCTGACCCACAGAAGTCAGTAAAAATCTAAAAGTGGGGAGAAAACTTCCTGTATGAGTATACTGGCTGTACAATCATGAAGACCTGAGTTTAGATCCTCAGCACCCATGAATGCCTGGAACTGTCGAATCTTGGCAGGTAGAGACTGGAGGCTGGCTGAGACTGGCTGGATCCAGCATAGCTCCAGGTTCAGGGAGAGACCCTGTTTCAAAGGAATGAGGTGGAGAGTCAGAAACCAGAATCACTCAAATCCTCCTTCCTCTTCTCCATGGGCCCCCACACATGTATAGACATGTGGGTGTCCATTATATAAAAAAACACAAAATACACACAGACATGAACACCCTCTAAATTACCCAGCAGTGTTTCTGTGGATTAACAGCAAATGATCTGAAAGAGAAATTAATTAAACAGCCCAGTTTATTATAGCTAAAAGCAAATCAAATACTTGAGGAAGGATTTCACTCTGCACCACAGGCTAGCATTCAACTCCTGCTCTTCCGGTCATAGCTTTCCATGTGCTGGTTTTATAGAAATGGGTCACCATGTTCATCAAGGGAAACAATCACAGAAGGTACTTATCAAAAGACACACAGAAGCCACAGATATGTTTTCAAAGGCTCAGAATCAGCAATATCATGGAAATACAAATTAAACTCACAGTGTGATATCTCCTACTTTTTAGAATTATTTTTTGTTGCTAAAAGTAGGAAAGAAAACAATTGACAGAGAGGATGCAGAGAAAAATGAACACACTTCTGGTGGAAATATATAATTAATATACCCAATATGAAAAGCAATGTGAATTTCCTCAAAAATTAAAAATGGAAATATTAGGCTTGGGGGAGGGGCAGGTCAGTGGTACAACATCCATGAATGGTTTGCAAAGAGCCATGTGGGGTTGATTCTTAGGACTGAACCAACTGAGACAATCCAGAGCACAGTGATATCAGTCCATCAGCCAGTTTTCTGCTCTGTGTTCATTGTGCATGTTTCATTTTAGGCCTTTTTCGTTGTGGAATCAAACTCTGTGCTCCTTACTAGATGAATGGAAGAAGAAAATGTATATAAAAAGAAATATATTCTTTTTCAAATGAAGAAAATCCTTTCAATTTTCAACAGCAGAGGGGAGTCTGGAGAACATTATGCTAAGTGAATAATCTTGGTCCAGATAGGCCAAAGTCACATGATTTTGTTTACACACAGAACCTAAAACAGTTGAATTCAGAAGTAGGATAGAGAAAGGTGGTTATGAAGGGCTGGAGTGGTATTGTTAGGAAGTGTGGCAGAGAAACATTGGTCTAAGGATACAAAAATTTAGTTAGAGAAGAGAATAAGTCCAAGGATTTTTGTATTATATGGTACTCCCTCTGTCCCTTCTTCCTCTCTCCCTCCTTTCTCTCTCTTCCTTCCTTCTTCTTTCTCCCCAGCTTCATTCTTTGGATTGTTTTTGGAAGACAGGGCTATGTGGCCCTGGCTGCCTTGAAACCTGCTCTGTAGACCAGGCCAAGAAATCCATCTGCCTCTTCCTCCTGAGTGCTGGGATTAAAGGTGTACCAGGCAATTATCAAAAGACATTAAGAAAGTAGATTGGTTCAGTTCTTGAGAACTCCCAGAGGTTCAGCTTAGCTGGGACCTGACCTCTGTCCAATGTTTGGCTGTGGGTATCTTGATCTGTTTCAGTTAGCTGCTTGGTAGAGCCTCCCAGAGGACAGTTATGCTAGCCTCCTGTTTGCTAGTGTAATAGAGTATCATTAATAATATGAATGGTTGGTGTTTGCCCATAGGATAGTTTTCAAGTTGGGCTGGTTATTGTTTGGTCATTCTTTTAGTCTCAGCTCCATCTTTGTCCCTGCATTTTTTTTTAGACAGGACAAATTTTGTGTCAAAAGTTTTGTGGGTGGGTTGGTATCATTATCCCTCCACTGGGGGTCCTGTCTGGCTACAGGAGGTGGCCTCTTTAGGTTCAGTGTTCCCACTGTTAGGCATTTTAACTAAGGTCAGCCACACCAACCCTTGGGAGCCCCTCCCCCATATCAGGTCTGTTTGTACCTAGAAATCTCCCTATGCCCTTCATTTTCTGGGCCCTCTGGGTCTTCTTGACTCTCTGCATAGATAATCCTGCCCCCATTCCTCTCCTCATCCCCTCTCATACCCAATTCTTCCCCCCCTGCATCTTATACCCATTTTGTTTGTCCTTCTAAGTGTGATTCAAGCATCCTCCCTTGGTCCTTCCTTCTTGTTTAACTTCTTTGGTCTGTGGGTATACCATTCTGTACGTTATGGTGAATGTCCACAGTCAGTGAGTACACACCACACATGTCATTTCGAGTCTGGGTTACCTCACTCATGATGTGTTTTCTAGTTCCACCAAATTCTCTGCAAATTTCACGACTTTCTTGCTGGGTTTGAACAAGGCCCCCAGCACATACACAGCAGATGTGCAACTCAGTTTCCTTGTGAGCCTCCCAACAACTTGAATGGAGGTTCTTCCAAAAGCCTGACTGTGGTATCCATTCTCCCACAGGGCTGCCTTATCTCAGTGAGAGGATGTTCCTACCTTAGGCACAGAATTGATGTGCCAGGCTGGGGGAATACTCAGGAAAGCCCACCTTCTTAGAGAATGTGAGGAGGGTGAGAGAGGCTCTCTGTGAAGGCTGAGAAGGAGGGGGATAGTGCTTGATGTAAATAATAAATTAATTAAAAGGAAAATAAACTGAAAGATTTTTTTGATGGCTGAACAACTAGCACAATGGCTATGATAGAATGTTAAGGGTGTTGTTAAGATAGAAAGTATTGGTTTGCTTTCCAACACTCATGTAACTGCTCAACTGTTCTCCAACTCAGAGAATCCAATGCCCTCTTCTGGCCTCCTTGGACAGCAGATATACATGTGATCATGTCTATGCACAAAGGCACAATGTGAGATTGCATATATACACACAGGCACACTGCTCATGCACATAAAAGTAAGTAATAAATCTTAAGGAAATTAGGTATTTTAAGATTTATGTGTGTGTGTGTGTCTCTCTCTCTCTGTATGTTTTCAGGTGTATACTTGCCATAGTTTGTGGAAAGAAGTCTTTGGAGAGATGGCTTTTGCCTTGTATCTTGTTTAAGGAGGTCTTCTGCATGTCTGCTGTGCTGCAGACTCTAGGTTTGATTGCCTGCAAAATTCCAGGTAATTCTACCTCTGCCTCCCATGTCTCTTCAGATGCTGAGACTGCAGATCCATGCCACTGCATTTGACCTTTTTGCCTTTTAAATAGTTTCCAGAGATCAAACTGAGGTGGTCAGGCTTGTGTTATTTCTCTGTAATCTTGTCAGTCTGCAAGGTGGGTGTCAACCTTGCTCACCATAAAAAATAAGTTCGTGGGGCTAACTATATATGTTAATTAGCTCAATGTAGATACTCAATGATGTATATTTATTTCAAAACACATTATATTTTATAAACACATATAAATTTCACTTGTCAGTTAAACTCACTGAGCTGAAAGACTTAATACATCTGTCCCCAATGGCTACCTTTAATAGCCCTCTCACTCAGTGTTTCAGATTCAGCGAGTAAATCTTTCCAACAGGGTCTGCATCTGGGTTCATAGGTCCAGGCGAGCTGGTGAATAGGATAAGCAAAGCAGAAGTTTCCTTTATTGAGGGTAATGAAATGACACCAGGGAGCATGGCTGCTGGGGTCCACTCTGTCTGGATGTGGTCCCTGGATACACCACTTGTTACCTGGAAACTGTTGAGCCACTCTGGAATGCAAGCAGCCATAAAGAAGAATGGAGAGCATCCTTACCTTTAAGAAAATATTCTTTGAAAAGCGTCTGGCACAAGACATAGCCAGACTTGCAAGGTGAGTTCCATTTATAAGTGGTGATGACCTTTTGCTGACCATGAACCCCAACCTCACTTTCCCCCTTTGTCTCTATGCTCCTCTATGCAGTGTAAGCTGTCCCTTTTGTAACAACTGTTAGTGTGCCTTGTTTATATGCTTAGAGTATCCTGTGTATTCCTAGCTTAGGGGGACAATGACATTCCCCATCTCTCATATGATTTTGTTATCCTCTTCCCCCCTACTCCTATATTCCCTCCTCCCCCTGTTTCCATGAAGGTCCACCCTCTCCACCTCAGCGACTTGGCATTCCCCGACACTGGAGAAAACATGCCTTTTCTGGACCAAAGGCTTCTTCTCCCATTGATGCCAGACAATGCTGTCCTCTGCTACATATGCAACTGGAGCCATGGGTCTCTCCATGTGTACTTAAGGGTTGGTGTTTTAGTCCCTGGGACCTGTGGTGGGCTTGGTTAGTTGGTCATTTTATTCTTCCTGTGGGGTTACAGACCCTTTCAGCTCCTTCAGTCCTTTCTCTAGCTCCTTCATTGGGGACCCTTTGTTTAGTTTGATGGTTAGCTGCAAGCATCCTCAACTGTATCTGTATGGCTGTGGCAAAGCCTCTGAGGAGGAATCCATATCTGGCTCTGGCTAGTAAGCACTTCTTGGCATTAGAAATATTGTCTGGGTTTGGTGACTATTTATGGGCTGGATCCCCAGGTGGCACAGTCTCTGGATGGCCTTTCATTAAGTCTCTGCTCCTTTATTTGTCCCTGGATTTCATCCCATGAATGGTTTGTTCTGCCTTATAAGAAGGACTGAAATATCCACATTCTGGCCTTCCTTCCTTTTGAGCTTTATACGGTCTGTGAATTGCTTTTTGGTTATTCAGAGCTTTCTGGGGCTAGTATCCACTTAGCAGTGAGTGCATACCATGTGTGTTCTTTTGTGACTGTGTTACCTCACTCAGGATGATTACTTCTAGTTCCATCCATTTGCCTAGGAATTTCATAAAGTCAGTGTTTGACAGACTTGTAAGGGGGAACTACTTAAGGGCAAGTACCCCTTCTGGTTGAGTAGGCACTGCCAGGTGCTCACAAACCTGAAGCCACAATTCATGTTATCATGAGAATCTATGCAGATTCTGAGTCTTTAGGACTATGCACCTATGTTACAGTTTCATTTTCAACATTTTACAAATCTGATGATGGCATACATAACTATTGATTGAATTTTTAGGTTATTAGTAATGTTTTTTATATTAGTAAAACTTTTTATATTTGATTCTATATATACCTTATACATGTTTATATGTTTACATTCTATATATACCTTATACAATTCTGTAAATCGCTTTTCAGTTAGGCTATGCCTTACTTTAGTATTGATTGAATGGTATTCCTTGTATGTATTCTGAATATATAAGAACAAAACCAATTATGTGTGCCTATGTGTTCTGGATTAATTTTATCATTGGATCTGTCTAATCTATGTGCTGTATTTTCATATGCTTTATTGTATCTTTGTAGGAGAATGCTGTCTTTAACAAGGTTAAATTCATCATGTTTTTCTTTGTAGTTGAACATCTTGTGTGTTTCTCACTATTGGAGTTTAGGTACCTCTAACACGTGGGAAGCCTAGGCTATACATGGAAAATGTGGATTTTATGCAAAGGAGAATTATAGCAAGAGTTCCCTTTGAAGGATTGACTCTTAAGTCCTCATTTCACCTCGTCATAGCAAAACTACATGAGAATGAACAGGGAGGGAGGGACCCAATACTCTGTTTTCTTAACTAGTAACATCTTGCAAATTCACAGTATGATATGATCTAAATCAGGAGTTGCACCTTCATCCACTCTACATAATTTATTCAGATTGCACCACGGGTTCTTGTCATCTTGGATATCTGTGTCTGTACAGTGAGTCTCTTGCAGCTACGTCATTGGCATGGACTCCATCCTCCACCTCTGTAGTCAAATCACAGAGTTATTTCGTGAGCCCAGGCCCTGGTGCTGCCCAATCGTAGCCTGTGATTTTGTTTCAAGTATCTCAAGACATTGCTGTTAAAAAACTATGATTTTTTTTGTGACTTTAAAACAGCATTTTTAACTTTAATTTTTAAGTACATTAACATCTTTTGTATTGATAAATTATTAGTATTAGGTTTCCTGGGGTTGCTCAAATGCCTAAATGCTAAAGAATTCTCCTTTTAGAAATGCTATAGTATTGACACAGAACCAATATATATATATATATATATATATATATATATATATATATATATATATATATATATATATGTATTCCTTATATATTCTGACATCTCTGGATGGCTCAAATACTTAATATAATTCACATTCTATGTATTAGTTTTTAAATGTGTGTCCTGAAGAATAATCACCAATCTGTAAATGTTTAGTACAGAAAAAAGTGTTAAAGTATTTTAAGCCCCGATTAGTTGAATCTCTGTATAATGGCAAATATTTCTGTTCTTGTTATTTAGTACCTGATACATATCACATAGCTTAAAGAAGGAGAGCTCTATTTCGGCCCATGGTTCAGAGACTTGTCATCCTTTCTGTTGAGGAAAGTGTGCCAAATAGGGTTTCTGTTTATTATATAGCTGTTATGTTACTTAAAAACTGACAACAAGCAGAGGTACAGGGCTGGAAGTGAAGCTGTCCTAGAATCCTGAAGCCCTGCTCTTCAGGCTTCATGTTTTCCATCTAGGTATTATATCCAAAAGTCCTCAAATTTTTCCTAAGCAGCTCTGCTAGCCAGAGGCCTCCTGCTCAAATGGAAAAGTCTGTGCACGGGGTGGGGGCGGGGGTGTAATTTATATTTATGCCATAACACTATGGATTGGACATTGCCGGAGTGAAGGGGTGACTATACACACTGTGTGCAAAAACGAATGAACCCGGACTCTGCAAGCTGCTGTCGCTGTGTTTGCAACAATGAAGGATGACCTTGAGTCACTTTTTCTAGCCTTGCTGATGAGGAAATGGGAGAGGCAGTGCTTGAAATAGCGGGTAGCCTGTCTGGACAATGACCAGCATGTACCTGAGAGTGATAGTACAGTCAAGGCTTTCTCAGACACCAACCTCATTACCCTGATTTTCGTCCATAGAAGTAGGAATAGGAATTGCTACTGCCTTTGTCCCTTCTTGCCATCTTAGCTTATGGTGCAATCTATTTTGGCATCTTTCTAGTTCCTTGATGTCTTCTTCCTTCGACTTCCTCTGGAGTAGGAGGAATACCTGTCACAGAAGCTTCCTAATACATCCCCGGGGCCTCATATCTCCCTTCATTGTGTCTCACACATTTTCTGTTTCATCTGCAGTTTTCAGGGAAGCTGCTGGCCTTGGCTGCCTGGCTGGCTGGGAAAATCCTCCCTGTGCCTGTGGTGACATGCTGGATGCCCTGTTAAGAGGACTACCACAGAGGCATGATAGGTTCTGATCTAAGCATAGGCTACCATCTGAGGAGAGTCCATCGCATCCTTCCAGTGGGAGAAGCTATTCTGGGAAACAACCATTCCAGTCATCTCATTAGCATAATCTCAGGAATTAATGGCTTGATTGATGTCCCACATTTCCCTGCAGTTTTCTATAAATGATAACATATTAAAACGAGATGGAGGAAAAAAACATGACATGACATGTATTATTTAGGTGTTTGCAGAGAGGCTGACACACAAACACACACTATTTATCAACACTCTGTTTTTTCTTTTTTCTTTTTTTGCATGGTGCTCTGAGCCTGCAGCCGCCAAGAAGTGGAATTAATTTCATAGCAGGTGATTCTAGACTATTTCACATGGGCCATCTGTCGCTTCTTCATTTACCTCTCTGCTGTTACAATAATTAATCATTTCAGGCATAGGCTTGGCACAGGAAGCTCTACCCCAGTTGAGAGCACTACAAGAGGGAATAGCAGTGAATTGCTTGCTCTGAAGCAGTGGGTTTCTGTGAAGCAAGAATGTTCACATTTTTTTCTCAGTTGCTTTCGTCTCTGACACCAGTGTGTCAGGAGTTGGGGGGCAGCTTCATAGAGTATTGCTGCAATAATACTTGTTCTTTTTGTGAAGCAGAAGAAACTGAGTTCTGTGAAGTTTCATCAAATGCTTGGCTTTGCACAGCTAATGGAAGAACAAGGACCCAAATTTAGGTGGATTAGATTTTCATGCCTTAGTCTTCTGGTAGGATTTGAACCTGAAGCCCCACACAGGTTCATATTTTGAGTGTGCTTTAGTTACTTTCAGTACTTGGCAAAAGCAACTCGAGAAAGGACAGTTTGTTTTAGCTCACTGAGGGTATAGACTATCTTGGCAGGAAAGACATGGCCGTGGAGGTGTGAGGAAGATGACGATATCTGTTCATAGTAAGGAAGCAATGAGTGATAAATGTTGATGCTCAGTTTGCTGTTTTCTCCCCTTCTCAACCCCTCTTTTGTTCAGTTCAGGAGCTGGGAGAATGGGATGATGTCACCCACATTCAGGGTACACCTTTCTTTGTTAAACTCTTTGGTAACAGCCTAGATGTCTCTAAGTAATTTTTAAATTCAGTTGTGATGATTTGAATGAAAATGGCCCCCATAGGCTCATATATTGAATGCTTGATCATGAGTTAGTGGAACTATTTGAAAATTGAGAGATGATGCCTTGATAGAGAAGGGCTTTGAAATTTCAAAAGCTCATATGATTACCAGTTATAGTCCCTCCCACCTCTTGTTTTACAGATCAGATATAAGTTCTCAGCTACTGCCCCAGGGCCTCGATTGCCTCAGTTTGCCTAATGCCATACTTCCTACCATAATGCGCATGAACTCACTATCTGGAAATGTAAGTTCCTGTAAGCTATTTCTTTGACAAGTTGTCTTGTTCATAGTACTTTGTCATAGCAATAGAGAAGTAACCAAGTCAGAAACAAAGATGAAAGTAAAGACTGGACAACACTGAATTCTTGGGCACAAAGTCACGGTGCTATTTTGAAGACTGGGAAGCTTTTAGGATGTAGGTTTTAACTGAATATAAGGGTGTTTTGTTCAAGTCTCATTCTTGCTCAGATCTATGCTACAAAATGGTTACTGCCTCATATCTCCTCTGCCACAGGCAAGCCACTTGCATGGCCATGCTTTTCCCATCATGAAAGATTAAAATCTCTCTGAAAACACAAGCCAACAAACTTTTCATCTTTAGGTTTTAATGTCAGGCATTTTTTTTCTTAGCAATGAAGAAAGTCACAAGGGTATCCTTTTGGTCATTGATCTGAAGGATGTATAATGTTATTTATACCCTGTTTTAATAAGGATTCCACCTCTTCTTTAGCCTACAAAAGGTAGTGGAAAAGAAAGGTGCTTGGGATACAGGACAAATAGGTCTGTTTAGAAATAGTTCTTTGGGGGTGATTCCAGTTTTTATTGTTCTCAGTCCAGTCCTCTGGCAAACACTACACATGAATCAGGAAGGCCAGTTTAATTCAGAAGAAACCTCGAGGTTCTCTAAGCAGCCTGATACCATGGAAGCACCAGGAATCCACAGGAATCTCACAAGAAGTTCTTTGGTGAGTTTCTCTTCATGAAGTCACCATAAGCAAAGCTCAGCAACCCTATGTAAGGTGAACCTATATATGCCTGTTGTTAGTGAAGAATGAGGTGGAACAAAGTGAACCAGTGCATGAGCTCCAATTGTGTGTGGGTCATATTTATATTCTTTCTAAACATCATGTGTCCTTTTACATGTTTGCTATAGCAAAACATCCTTTCACCCATGTTTGCTTCAGCAAAACTTTCACCTGTCTCCCCCAGCAAAACATCATTATAACCAAGTCTTCAAAGTAACTAGAAATCACTGTAAAAGTCTTCCACAGAAGAAAATGAATTTCACTAGAAACAAGAGGACAATGAGGCAGATTCTACAAGTCTTTCACTTAATAGTCTAGAAATCAAAACATTGTCATGAAGGCATGTGTCACTGTTTCACTGTGCTTGATGAAACAGTGGGAGGAAGAAAGGGCTAGGGCACCTTCTTGACTAAGACACATTCATCTACTAGAATGTATTCATGTATTTGTTAATGATGCATACTTATAGACTGATTAATTGGCTCATGCCAGACATAGGGCCAAGTGCCAAAGACATTATGGGGAAGTTCTTGCACTCACATGGCACTGATGCTTTAGTGGGAAGAAGATATGAAATGAATTGTTAAAGAGATTAAAGTTGAGATATGTACTATATAAGAAACAAAGAGGTGGAAGAAACTTGGTTGCTGTTGTTCCTTCTCTCTATGTATAGAATATGTGTATTTTGGATAGTCCCAGAAGAAGAGGCTATGTTATGATTTGGAGGTAAATGCATCCTGTAGGCTCACATGTTTGAATACCCAGTCCACAACTAGTAGCATTGTTTTGGGGAAGTTGTGGGACCTTTGGGGTGTGGGACCTCACTGGAGGAAGTAGGTCTATGAAGGGTAAGTAAGCTTCAGTGTTTGTAATCTTGTCCTAATTCTTGTCACATCTCTGCTTCACAATCAGCCCAGACATGAACAAGAAGCTTCCTACTCTTGACACCTTCCCTCTCATGATGAGTTCTATCCACGTACCATGATCCAAAATAAACCCTTGGTCTTTAATTTGCTTTTTGTTAGTTATTTGTCACAATAATGAAAAAAAAATCACATAGAGACTAAATCTGGAATTATACCTTCAGGATGGAGCTGAGCACACAAGTAGGAAGAAGGGAACCCTACACAGAGAGACCTACATAGAGGTCCTGGACCTTAAAGACCAGCAGGGCAAGGAAGATGTAGTCCAGTGGAACATAGTCAGGAAGGGACAAGAAAGAAACAAACTTTTTCCATACTTGCCCATGGGTCATGGTAGAAACTGACTGTGAAAAACAGAAAACTACTGAAGGGCCTTTGAGAGAATCTAATACATGTTTTGTCATTTCCGTTTTCAAGATACAGAATCCAAGTTACAGAGAAATAGTGGAATCTTCTGAGATACATAGTTAGGCGACAGAGTAGCTCCAATTTCAGAGGCCAATGTTCTAAATCATGAGCCTCTGGACCAATTCAAGCCTCCTTTCTTCCTTTTAAATATGGAGTGCCACTAAAGATGTGCCTTCTGTGTCTACTCATTTCTGTCTTGTAGGAATGACTGCATTCCTACATAAAGAATTAGCTCCCTTTAACAGACAATGCATGGTCCGTGGGCCCCAAACCTTCACTATCACACCCTGTCATAAAATCTACTGTCTCCTGCACTAGTGTGTGAATCCCTGGTAGGAAGGCATTGTGTCCATTGGCTCCTGCTGTCTCCCATGGCCAACCAGTGACTGGTATATAGCTAGAATTCAATCACTACCTGAAAATAAGGAGCAGGAGGGGTGCTACACAATACAGAAGTGAATGGACCACAGATTGAATAGGCATGGTCAACTGGGGGCAATAGACGCAGGTAGATGTACACAGGGTATACTCACAATGAAGAAAGTGACCCAACTGGACAAGAAAGCAGAGTATGCAAGAGATAGGAGCAGGTGCCACACCGGAATTCCCTTGAGGGTTGATTCAGAAGAGCCTTGAACACCACCATCATTAAGTGCTCAGGACCTTTAAGTGGCTGAGTTAGCAGTCAGAGAGGCACTGAAAGAGACCTGCTTTTCCAAGATGAAGATTGTAATTGGTTATTGATGTCCTATTTGTATGCTAATGCTGCTCAATAAAATAGCGAAACCATAATTAACATTCCAGCTTCCTTTCAGGAAAGAAAAAAAAGATAGATACCCACGGAAAGGTCAATAGATTTCATATAGTAAATTATTAAATAACGGGAAACACAGGAAGTCAATTTCTGAACTATAATCTTTTCACGTCTTATTAACTATCATTTGTTTTGTGTGTCGACAGCGTTTGCATTTTGCTTCTGATATTTTCCTGCAAGCTCTGGAAGTTTTGGAATGAGAGTCTTGCGGTGAATGGCAGGAACTATTGTTCTTAGGTTTGTGAATGCAGAGAGTCGCCTGTCATTGTGTAAGTGTGCAATCAATCTGGACGGTGGTACTTTGTCAGGACTTATGTTCTATAAAAAATAGTACAAGCCACATTCTGCTGGTAGTCAATCATAAATGGTCCCCAGGTCCCTTCCCAGGGAAAATTCTCATTCCTGGAATGAAAATTCGTCTAGAGGGAGGATCTTGCTTGGGAGACCTGGAGTGACAATGGGGTGCCCATGATGAACTTGCACTGTGAGAGAAGACTGAAATTGAGTCTGAGTTTTTCTTCTCAGTAGCTGTTAACTTCATAGTTAGCTCTTTTCTGCTTAATTTTCCTCCCATAGGAAGTGAGACATCAGTAGTATTTACTGAGCAAAGTCTTGAAGGCTAAATAGGACATGATACATAAAAGGCTCAGGAAAATGTGTAAAGATTTGATGGGTACTGGGCATCACAAAAACTTGGAAAAAAATTTAAAAAAGCTTTAAGTGTGATCACTCATGTGAAGGCTGACTATATTAAGGAGTGTGTCACCTTTTAATTCTCTTTCCAACTATCAACTAATTTGTTAACAGTTTGCCTAGCACCGTTTATATTTGAACCAGAGTCTCATATGTCCCATGCTCCAAACCCACTTTGTAGTAGAGGATATACTTGAATTTTTTCCTTGTCTTTTTCTTCTTTTGATACAGGGTCTCACAAGGCTAACCTTTGCTAGCCTGAAATTCACTATGTAGATCAAACTGATTTTAAACTCATAGAGGTCTGCGTGACTCTGCCTCCTAAGTTCTGGGATTACAGGCATGAATCATCAGCATGACCTTAAATTTGTGATTCACCTATTTTTATCTTCTGAGTGTTGTAAGTGTGCACCACTGTGTAAGTTTTTGTGGTACTAAATTTGAAACCCAGGGTGTTGTACAAGCTAGACAAGCACGGTACACATTATAAGCCTTGTATTTTGTATTTGAGGAAGATGCTGGAAAAATACAAGTCATCCTTTCTGTCAAAGAACTGTTTTATTGTTGTTATTAATTATTTTTAATTAGTCAATAATTAATTTACATCGCAAATGCTGTCTCCCTTTCCAGTCCCCCCCCCCTTACAGAGTCCCCAGTTCTGAGCTTTGGATTTATGTCATGGTTCTACTAAGGATACAATTTCAATGCACTATATAGTACTAATTTATTATTTTGTGTTTGTATCTTTGAAGGTTAGTGAATCTTGATTGACCAACTGGGAGGGTCCATGAGGCCACTTCCAGGGAGGATTAACTGAGAAGGGAAAGTTCTTCCTTACAATGGGCTACATCCTTCCAAATCTGTTCAGGTCTAAAGGGGACTGGGGAAAAAGCAGTGCAGCTCACCTGCCTGTTTCCATTTCTGACTGTTGAGTGTGACTGATCTGTTTCACTGCCTGTCTTGGGACTATCAGACCCCAACTCCTTTGGGTTTAAGCATGAACTGAAAGATCAATGACTCTCTAAGAATCTTCCAGGTTTTTCTGGACTGGAACTGCTGAGAAGTTCCCTTTCCTGGACTAAGCAAATACTGAGTTTTCATCTTTATTGTGCAAGTGCCCATGTTTGAGTGGTTTATCTCCTATTGTATAATCCAGTTTAATAAATCCCACTTTATAGACTAGATTCATTCTATCAGTTTCTATAAAGAGCCCTAATACTGAGTCTAAGACAAAGATCATTTACGACACACCCAGGGTTCCTCTCTCTACGACTTGTAGCCTTAAATAGAATAATTCATTTCTTGGCAAAGCAGTGGTTGGTGGCTGACATTCAAAGCATACATTTAAGTGATGAAAGTCATATAGCATGCTACAATCACACACAACCCTAGCATTTCAACATCACAACTCTAATGCTCTATGCGTGTTTTTTTCCTGTCATTTCCCCCTCCCTGTCATGTTTTCAAGGGCAATTTTAACTGTGATGCCAATCAAATTCCACATAATTTATGAGCACATGTGTGTAGAATCAGATATTAATCATAATATCAACCCAGACCACACTCTCATTGTTTTCCCATGCCCACAGGGCGTTGTGTCCTTGTGTTCTGCATTTCCAATTCAATGCTACAGAGATGCTCAGAACTGCTGCTTATTTTAGTAGAAGATTTTAGAATCATCATTGATACAGGAATGGGCTATCCAGGTCTTTATTTGGTCATGTGCATTATAGTCCTATATATTTCCTGCTGTCTGAACTTTTCCCCAGGGGAGTAGGGAACTGGGGGAGTTTGAGAAGGTGACATCTTGGCTGTGCATTCACACTACCACTCTAGGCCAGAGTCATGAAAAACAAAAACAAAAACAAAAACAGCATCTTGGAGAAGAAAGGCTGACAATGTTCCCCAAACAGACCATAATCGCTTTGCCCATTCCGATAGTTTTGGCTCTCATGACTGACCTCTTTACCAATTTAGATGTTACCTTTGTGTACCCAGTGGTAGAGAGGAAACTGTAACCATCATTTAAAATCCTTATCTTAAAAAATAGAAAATTTTAAAACAGTCTTAGCTTTATAGAAGAATTGAGCAGAAAGTAGAGTTTCTTACACAAGTTTCCAGTACCAAGGTTTCCTTTGTTAAGATCACACATTGATAGTGTGGTGAATTTGTCATACCTGATGGATCCATATTGACATTATTAACCAAACTCTGTAGTTTGTATTAAGGTGGTTGAGTCTCAGCCTTGTACAATCTATGGCTCTTGATAAAGGTAGGGTGTGACATGTGTCTACCAACTAAAAATCATACAGAACAGTTTCACATTAAAATTGCCCTGTTCTGCTGAAAGGGTCTGCAACACCATGGGAAGAACAAAATTATTAACTATCCAAACCCACCACAGCTCCCCGGGACTAAAACACCAACCAACAAGTTTGCATGGAAAGACCTACAGCCCGAGGTACATATGCAGCAGAGGATAGATTTTTTTTTTTTTTTTTTTTTTTTTGGACATCAATGGGAGGAGAAGCCTTTGGTCCAGCAAAAACTTGTTTTTCCATTGTAGGGGAATGCCAAGGTGTTGAGGTGGAAGAGGAAGCACCTTCATAGCGGATATGGTGGGGGGCAGGGGATGGGATTGTGGGAAAGGAATAACATCTGATATGTAAATGCAGAGAATTTTTAATAAAAATTGCTCTGTTCTCGAAAACTGATTATTCAATACCAAATGACTAGCTCTGAACACATACGCACAATTAACATTATACCAATATATAAAGATTATATTTAGGGATATATGACATGTACATAGAAATATATGTGAGCATATTAGTGTGTCAACAACTAAAAAAGAGGACTTGTATTTGAGAGAGCAAGGAGGGTACATGGGAAGATTTGAAGGGAGGGATGGGAGAAATGATGTACTTTACTTAAAACAAGCACACACTTAACCAGAGCTAAATTTATTATTATTAAATAAATAATAAACCTTATTTTATCTTAATTATGGCTATTGCTTTTACAAATAAAGTACTTAAAATGTTTATATCCAATCGTGGCTTATTAGTAAGGCACAGAGATGCTTGTCTCCTTAGTTATACATTTCCCACAGGCAAGACCGCTGGTACATCTACGTCCAGTGGTTGCTTAAGCTTTTCTTTGCTCAGTGCCTTCCTCCTCATCATTGTTTGAGCACTGTTGGAACATTTCCATCAAGCTAGTGATGCTTTCCAGGAGAGTGGCTGACTTTTAGTAGTATGTACGCTCCTATAAATGTGAAACAAAATCCATTGCCTTTTAACTTTTATTTTATAGGATGTACTTATTATAATGCCTTTTAGTCCTTCTATATTGGATATTTTATGTGGTTATATTTCAAATGTATCCTTTTTCTCAGTTATCCCCTCTCCCTTCCTGCTGCTTCAGCTTCTGTGAGGATGCTTTCCCTCCTACCCACGCATTACCCCCTCAACACCATGATATTCCCCTACACTAGGGGAAACAAGCCTTCACAGGACCAATGGCTTTTCCTCCTATTGATGCCAGACAATGCCATCCTCTGCCACATATGTAGTGGAGCCATGGGTTCCCCATGTGTACTCTTTGGTTTTTGGTTTAGTCCCTGGGAGCTGTGGGGAGTCTGGTTGGTTGATATTAATCTTTTTTAAAAAACTAGATTCTTTGTATTTATATTTGAGATGTTATCCTTCCCCCCTGCCCTGCTCCCATCCCCACCTCCATTTGCCTTCACAAAGGTGGACTCCCTCCTGATCACCCTCTCCACCCCATTGCGTTGGCATTCCTCTACATTGGGAAACATGCTCTTCCTGGACCAAAAGCCTCTTCTCACATTGATGCCAGACACTGCCATCTTCAGTTACATACTCAAGTGGATCAATAGGTCTCTCAAATTGCTCACAAAGATTGGAGTTTTACTCCATGGGAGTTTTGGAGGGTTTGGTTGGTTGATAATGTTGTTCTTCCCATGAGGTTGCAACCCCTTTCAGCTCCTTCAGTTCTTTCTATAGCACCCTCATTGGGATCCCTGAGTTCAGTACATGCTCAGCTGTATCTATATGACTCTAGCATAGTCCCTGAGGGGGCATCTCTGTCTCATTCCTGCCAGTAAGTACTTCTTGGCATCAGCTATAGTGCTTGGATTTGGTGGCTGTATATGTGGTGGATCCCCAGGTGAGGCAGCCTCTGAGTGATGTTTTTCTTCCATCCCTGTTCCTCTATTTGACCTTGCATTTCCTCCTGTGAGTGTTTTGTTCTCCCTTCTATGAAGGACTGAGGCATCCCCATTTTGGCTCTCCTTCTTTTTGAGTTTCATAAGGTCTGTGAATTGGTTCTTGGTATTCAGAGCTTTCTGGGTCTAGTATCTGCTTATCAGTGAGTGCATACCATGTGTGTTCGTTTATGATTGGGTTACATCACAAATGATGATAGTCTCTAGTTCTATCCATTTGCCTAAGAATTTCATGAAGGCATTGTTTCTATTAGCTGAGTAGTACTCCATTGTATAAATGTAACACAATTTCTGTATCCATTCATCTGCGGATGGGCATCAGGGTTCTTCCTGGTTTCTGGCTATTATAAAGAAGGCTGCTATAAACATGGTGGAGCATATGATACTGAAATATGTTGGAGCATCTTTTGGGTATATGCCCAGGAGTGGAATAGTTGGGTCTTCTGTAGTACTATGTTCAATTTTCTGAGGAACTGCCAGACTGATATCCAGAGTGGTTGTACCAGCTTACAATCCTACCAACAGAGGAAGAGTCTTCCTCTTCCTCCATATCCTCATCAGCATCTGCTGTCAACTGAATTTTTGATCTTAGCCATTCTGTATGGTGTGAAGTGGAATATCAGGGTTGTTTTGATTTGCATTTCCCTGATGACTAGGAATGTTGAGGATTTCTTTAGGTGTTTCTCAGCCATTTGATATTCCTCAGCTGAGAATTCTTTGTTTAGCTCTGTACCCCTATTTTTAATAGGATTGTATGGTTCTCATAAATTCCTGAGTTCTTTGTATATATTGGATACTAGCCTTCTATCAGATGTAAGATTGGCAAAGACCTTTCCTAATCTGTTGGCTGCCATTTTGTTTTCTTGACAGTGTTCTTAGCCTAACAGAAACTTTGCTATCTCATTAAGTCCCATTTATCAATTTTTGATCTTAGAGCTCAAGCCATTGGTGTTCCATTCAGGAAATTTTCTCCTGTGCCTATGTGTCTAAGGTTTTCCCCACTTTTTCTTCCAATAGTTTCAGTGTACCTGGTTTTATGTGGAGGTCTTTGATCCACTTGCACTTGAGCTTTGTACAAGAAGGTAGGAAAGGATTGATTTGCATTCTTCTCCATGCTGACTGCCAGTTGAGCCAAAACCATTTGTAGAAGAGGCTGTCCTTTTTCCATTGACTGTGTTTAGTGCCTTTGTCAAAGATCAGGTGACCATAGTTATGTGTGTTAATTTCTGGATCTTTAATTCTGTTCCATTGATCTACCTGCCTATCTCTATACCAATAATGCAGTTTTTATCACAATTGCTTTGTAATATAGCTTGAGATCAGGGATGGTGATTTCCTCAGAAGTATTTTTATTCATAAGAATAGATTTCACTCTTTTACTTTTTTTGTTTTTCTAGATGAATTTGAAAATTGCTCTTTCCAACTCCATGAAGAATTGAGTTGGGATTTTTATGGGGATTGTATCAATCTGTAGATTGCTTTTGGCAAGATGGTCATTTTTACAATGTTTATCCTGACAATCCATGAGCATGGGAGATCTTTCTACCTTCTGAGATCTTCTTCAATTTCTTTCTTCAGTGTGTTGGTGTTCTTGTCATACAGTTCCTTAACTTGCTTGATTAAGGTCACCTCAAGGTATTTTATATTCTTTGTGACTATTGTAAAGGGTGTCGATTCTCTAGTTTATTTCCCAGCCTGCTTATCCTTTGAGTAGAGGAAGGTGGTTGATTGGTTTGTGTTAATTTTATATCTAGCCACTTTCCTGAAGTTGTTTATTAGCTGTACAAGTTCTCTGGTGAAAATTTTGGGGTCACTTAAGTATAATATTATATTATCTGCAAATAGTGATATTTTGACTTCTTCCTTTCCAATGTGAATACCTTTGACTTCTTTTTGTTGTCTATTTGCTCTGGCTAGAACTTCCAGTACTATATTGAATCGATAGGAGGAGAGTGGACAGCCCTGTCTAGTTCCTGATTTTAATGGGATTGCTTCAAGTTTCTCTCCATTTAATTTGGTGTTGGCCACTGGTTTGCTGTATGTTGCTTTTACTCTGTTAGGTATGGGCCTTAGATTCCTGATCTTTCCAAGACTTTTTTTTTTTCATGAAGGAGTGTTGAATTTGTCAAATGTTTTCTCAGCATGAAGTGAGATGATCATGTGGTTTTTATTTTCTTTGAGTTTGTTTATAAGGTGGATTATGTTGATGGATTTCCATATATTGAACCATCCTTGCATCCCTGGAATAAAGCTTACTTGATCATGGTGAATGATTGTTTGGATGTGTTCTTGGATTCGGTTTGCAAGAATTTTATTGAATATTTTTGCATTGATATTCATGAAGAAAATTGGTTGGAAGTTCTCTTTCTTTGTAGTGTCTTTGTGTGGTTTAGGTATGAATGTAATTGTGGTTTAAAAGAACGAGTTGGGTAGTGTTCCTTCTGTTTCTATTTTGTTGAATAGTATGCAGAGTATAGGTATTAAGTCTTCTATAAAAGTTTGATAGAATTCTCCACTGAAGCCATCTGGTTTTGAGCATTTTTTTGGTTGGGAGGATTTGATGACTGCTTCTATTTCTTTAGGTGTTATGGGACTATTTAGATGATTTATCTGATCCTGATTTAACTTTTGTATCTCGTATCTGATCTAGTATCTGTCTAGAAATTTGTCCATTTCCTCCATATTTTCCAGATTTTTTGACTATAGGCTTTTGTAGTAGGTTCTAATGATTTCTTGAATTTCCTCAGTTTCTGTTGTTATGTCTTCCCCTTCATTTCTGATTTTCTTAATTTGGATACTCTCTCTTTGCCCTCTAGTTAGTCTGGCTAAGGGTTTATCAATCTTGTTGATTTTCTCAAAAAAAAAAAAAAAAAAAAAAAAAAACCAGCTTTGGGTTCTGTTGCTTCTTCATATAATTTCTTTGGTGGATTTCTGCTGTGAGTTTGATTATTTCCTGCCGTCTACTCCTCTTGGGTGTATCTGCTTCTTTTTGTTCTAGAGTTTTCAGGTGTGCTGTCAAGCTGCTAGTGTGTGCTCTCTCCAGTTTCTTTTTGGAGGTACTAGAGCTTTGAGTTTTCCTCTTAGTACTGCTTTTATTGCATCCAATAGGTTTAGGTATGTTGTGCTTTCATTTTCGTTAAATTCTAAAAAATCCTTAATTTCTTTCTTTCTTTCTTTCTTTTCTTTCTTTCTTTCTTTCTTTCTTTCTTTCTTTCTCTCTCTCTCTCTTTCTTTTCTTTTCTTTCTTTCTTTCTTTCCTTCCTTCTTTCTTTTTTTCTTTCTTTCTTTCTTTCCTTCTTTCTTTCTTTCTTTCTTCTTTCTTTCTTTCTTTCTTTTCTTTCTTTCTTTCTTTCTTTCTTTCTTTCTTTCTTTCTTTCTTTCTTTCTTTCCTTCCTTCCTTCTTTCTTTTTTTCCGATCACATTATGATTGAGCATATCATTGTTCAGCTTCCATGTGTATGTGGGCTTTTTGGTGGTTTTTTTTTTTTTTGTTTGTTTGTTTTGTTTTTTGTTACTTTTTCCCCTACACTGAGAAAACGACCCTTTGCAGGACCAAAGCCTTAGTCCATGATGATGTGATAGGATACATGGGAGTATTTCAAATTTCTTGTATCTGTTGAGGCCTGTTTTGTGTCTGACTATATGGTCAATTTTGGAGAAGGTACCATGACATGCTGAGAGGAAAGTATATTCTTTTGTTTTTAGGATGAAATGTCTTATAGATATCTGTTTATTCCAGTTGTTTCATAACATCTGCTAGTTTTGTTCCGTTCAGTTCCTGCCACCATGATATGTCCATTGATGCGAGTAGGGTGTTGATGTCTCCCACTGTTATTTTTTGTATGAGGGTCCATGGGCTCAGGAAGAAAATTGCTTCTGAGTGCTTAGTTCTTTGCAGGCAGGCTGTGATTTCTGATGGCAATTACTCTGTTTTTTCTCTGTGGGCTCACGGGGGAGAGCTCATGTGAGGCTGTTCTGGGAGCTCAGTCTTTTGCAGGCAGGTTCTGACCTTGATGGACGTCACCAGGCCCACTCATTGTGCTGGAAAGGACCCAATCCCAGAATACAGCACCCTTTCTCCCCATGAGCCAGACATTCCCTCCCCAGAGAGCCAGTGAGGGTACGTGGTAGGCTTAGGGCTTACCGTGGGCTCAGGTGAGAGTGTGCTTGCCAATATTGTTCTTTGTAATGCATTTTATAGTTTAAACTCATAGTATTTAAAAAATATTGGATATTCTCTGTATTTACAATTCAGGTAGGATCCCTTTTTCATCAATCCTATCCTCCCTCTTCTTTCCATTGTCTCCATGAAGGTGCTCCCTCTCCCAACCTCCCTCTCCTACCTCAGCCTTCCCCTACACTGGGAAAATGACCCTTTGTGGGACCAAAGTCCTCTCCTCTCATTGATTCCAGAGAATGATATTCTCTGCTGCATATGCATTTGGAGCCATGGGTCTCTCAATAACAACTCATTGGTTGGTGTTTTAGTCCCTGGGACCTGTGGTGGGTTTGTTTAGTTGATAATTTTGTTCTTCACATGGGGTTGCAGACCCTTTCAGCTCCTTCAGTCCTTTCTCTAGCTTCTTCATTGGTGTCCTTATGTTCAGTCTGATGGCTAGCTGCAAGCCTCCTCATCTGTATCAGTATGGCTCTGGCAGAGCCTTTTAGGAGGCACCCATATCAAGTTTCTGCCAGTGAGCACTACTTGGCATCAACAACAGTGCTTGGGTTTAGTGGCTGTATACAGGATGGATCCCCAGGTGAGGCAGTCTCTGGATGATCTTTTATCCAATCACTGCTCCTCTATTTGTCCCATTAATTCCTCCCATGAGTGTTTTGTTTTCCCTTTTAAGACTGAGGCATCCACCTTCTGGTCTTCCTTCTCTTTTAGCTTCATAAGGTCTATGAACTGTTTTTTTTTTTTTTTTTTCTTTTTTTTGGGGGGTATTCTGAGATTTTTTATGTCGTTAGTATCCATTTATAACTGAGTATGTACATACCATGAGTATTCTTTTGGTATTATTTTACGTCTAAATCTTCTTTTCCTGGTGAGTTGGGATATCCACTATTTGCAGTGGTGGGAGAACTGGGTTCTGATGTTTCCAGGGTGTCTTGGTTTCCATTTCTTAGAGTCTTGTGTTTGCCTCTTGCCATCTTGTTATAGGTGATTCTAGGTGATCTTGTTGTTTCTTACTGGAGCTTGTCTCTCTTGTGGGTGTGTGGGCCCATAGTCTCCATAGTGAGATTGTTCTTGGTTGTTCGTCTTTTTGGGTAGGATGTGAGTTCAGATGGCAGAATCCAGTCCTGATGCAGCTGGGCCATGGCTGGGAATGTACACTCCCAGGCAGCACAGACACCTGTCGGTTGCCTCTCCCAGGGTAGAGAGTGGGCAGAAGAAGTTGACTCACTCCTCCACTTAGGATGGAGAGCCTTCCTGCAGCTCTTCTGAGCACCCAGCGCCCTGTGTGTGGGCCACTAGTCTTGCTGAAACTGGGTCAGGTCTGGCCTTGGGCTGGAAGTGTGCACTTCCAGGCAGTACCTCCACCTGAAATTGATCCTTTCTCATCTTGTACAAAGCTCAAGTCCAAGTGGATCAAAGACCTTCACATAAAACCAGGTACACTGAAACTAATAAAACAGAAAGTGGGGAAGAGCTTAGAACACATAGGCACTGGGGAAAATTGCTTGAACAGAACATCAATGGCTTATGCCCTAAGTTCAAAAATTGACAAATGAAACCTCATGAAATCGAAAAGCTTTTGTAAGGTAAAAGACCCTGTCAAAAAGACAAAATGGCAACTAACATATTTGAAAAAGATCATTACCAATCCTACAATTCTTTTGATAGAGAGAGGGCTAGTATCCAATATATACAAAGAACTCAAGTAGTTATGCTCTAGAGAATCAAATAATCCCATTAAAATGGGGTACAGAGTTAAACAAAGAATTCTCAGCTGAGGAATATCAAAATGGCTGAGAAGCACCTAAGGAAATGCTCAGCATCCCTAGTCATCAGAGAAATGCAAATCAAAACAACTCTGAGATTCTTCCTCACACCAGTCAGAATGGCTAAATTAAAAAACTCAGGTGGCAGCGGATGCTGGTGAGGATGTGGAGAAAGAGAAACACTCCTCCACTGTTGGTGATGTTGTAAGCTGGTACAACCACTCTGGAAATCAGTCTGATTGTTCCTCAGAAAATTGGACATAGTTCTACCTGAAGACCCAGTTATTCTAATTCTGGGCTTAGACCCCCCCAAATGCTCCAATGTCTAACAAGAACACATGCACAGCCATGTTTATAGCAGCCTTATTTATAATAGCCGGAAACTGGAAAGAACCTAAATGTCCTTCAACAGAGGAATGGATACAGAAATTGTGGTACATATACTCAATAAAGTACTACACAGCTATCATAAAAAATGACTTCATGAAATTCCTAGGCAAATTGATGGAACTTTAAGCTATCATTCTGAGTGAGGTAACCCATTCACAAAAGAATACTCATAGTACTTACTCACTTATAAGTTGATAGTAGCCCCAAAAACTTGGAATACCTAAGGAACAATCCACTGAACTCATGAAGTTCAAAGAGAAGGAAGGCTAGAAAGTGGATGCCTCAGTTTTTTTTAGAACAAGAACAAAACATTAACGAGAGGATATAATTGGACAAAAACAGGAGCAGGAATTGGAGAAATGATCATCCAAAGACTGCCCTACCTGGGGATCCATCCCATGTGCGCCCACTAAACCCAAGTACTACTGCTGAGGCCAAGTAGTGTTTACTGGGATGAACCTGATATGGATGTCTCTTCAAAGACTCTGCCAGAGCCTTACTGATACAGAGGAGAATCCTTGCACCTAACCATCAGACTGAACATGAAGACTGCAATAAAGAACCTAGAGAAAGAAAGGACTGAAGGAGCTGAAAGTGTCTGCAACCCCATGGGAAGAACAAAATAATCAAATATCCAAACCCACCCTAACTCCTAGGAACTAAAACACTGACTAGTGAGTTTGCATGAAAGTCCCCATGGTTCCAGGTGCATATCCAGCAGAGGATAACATTGTCTGACATCAATAGGAGGACATAACGTTTGTTCAACAAAGGTTCATTTTCCCAGTGTAGGGGAATGACAGCATGCTGAGGTGGAAGAGAGAGCAACTTCCTGGAGGCAATGGCGCTGTGAGGGGGGGTGAGATTGTGGGATCTAAAATGTAAATGAGGAGAATTTTCATTAAAAAATTTTTTTGTGGGAAAAAATAAATGAAATTTGCTGAAGATCAACTTCTACAATGTCTAAGAGTCAAACATCAAGTGACTTTGTCAAGTGACATTGTCTATTTTCTGACTTTAAATACATTCATAATACTAGCTTCTTACACTCTCACACCTTGGTTTGCTCTTGGAAAGATTTTCTTTTGGTAAACCAGCTGTTCCTACAGCAGAGTAATAAAAAGCTCCCTTGTTTATCTCCTCAATGATTAGAAATTAGTAGACCTATCAGTAAATATGTATCTTATTAGACTTATATAACCAGCAAACCAGAATATTAGAGGTAACACAGTTGTCAATATGACAAACATAAGTTTGTCAAATATGATTATATAGTAGTCTAACCTAAAGTCTTGTGGACCCTGGAATATTAGACAAAATAAAATATGTATACTGTATTTTAGTGTGATTTATTTGAATATATAGTTAAGCAAGTTTATGATTTCCCAGTGAAAGAACTGAATTTCAGCCTTATGAAGCCATCATAATGGTGGGGAAAAGAAATGCACAATTAATGCATATTGAAGTGAGAGATACAGGTGTTGCTTTAATGGAATGATCTTGTAATCAGGGTCTATTGTTGCATTTTACTCTTAGTGTGGTGTAATGCTGATTTTTGTGAGAAAATGTCCAAAAAGATTATTTACTAAAATGTTACTTTGTTTAAAAAATACATAAAATAAATAAGTAATTAAATGAAGTGAGATACAGAGAGAATCTATTGTTGTGATCTATTCATTCTTGCCTATCTCTGCCCATTCATCTCTATCTTCTCCTGAAAGTCCATCGATCTTTTTACCATCTTTACAGTGTTTGTCTCCCCAGACTGTGTTAGATAATTTAAATCATATGGTACATCCTCCTTTCACATCAGTTTCTTTCATTTAGCCGTCTGTGTGCAAGACTCCTTCATGCTTCATAACTCAGTTGTGTTATTGCAGAATAAAAACTCATGGTGTGGCATGACTGCGATTGTTTTCCACATGCATATACTGACATCTCTGTTGCTTTTGGGTCTTAGTAACTATGAATAAAGCTGCTGTGAGCACATGTGCAGATTAAGCATTCAGCTTAATCAATGTCAAGTATGATTCATAGATTTCATGCTAGAATTTTTTGCTATCTTTTGTGTTTTTTTAATAGAGTCTAATGCTATAGACTCTATAGTGCAGTTTTTTATGAAACTTCTAGTCCTCAGAATACAGGCATGAGCCACCATACCCATTCCATAGCATTCTTTGTATATTTACATTGTGTGTGTGTGTGTGTGTGTGTCTGTGTGTGTCTGTGTGTGTGTGTGTGTATGTGTGTGTGTATGTGTATGTGTGTATGTGTATGTGTTGTATAAGTCAGAGGAAAACTTCCAAGTGTCAGTCTTTTCTACTGTGGTTTATTTCTTTGTTTATTTGTTTCTTTGTTTCTTTCTCTCGACTTTATTTCTTTTCCTGGATATTTTTATATTTATATTGTTATCCCTTTTCCCAGTTTTCCCTGCAGAAACATCTATCCCATCCCCCTCTTTCTGCTTCTATGCCGGTGCTCCCCTACCCACCCACCTATTCCTTTCTCTCTCCCTGCCCTGGAATTCCCCTACACTGGGGCATCAAGTCTTGACAGGACCAAGGGCCTCTCCTCCTATTGATGCCTGACAAGCCTTTTTCTGCTACATATGTAGCTAGCTAAAAGCTGGAAAGAACCCAGATGTCCTTCAGCAGAGGATTGGATACAGAAAATGTGGTATATTTACAGAATGGAGTACTTTTCAGCTGTTAAAAACAATGACTTCATGAAATTCACAGGCAAATACATGGAACTAGAAAATATCATCCTGAGTTAGGTAACCCAACCATAAATGAACACATGATATGCACTCACTGATAATTAGATATTAACCCCAAAGTTCAGAATACCCAAGATACAGCTCACAGACTACATGAAGCTCAAGAAGAAGGGAGACCAAAGTATGGGTGCTTTAGTCCTTTTTTAGAAGGGGGAATAAAATAATCACAGGACAAAATACAGAAACAAAGTGTAGAGCAGAGACTGAAGGAAAGGTCATCCAGAGACTGCCCCACCTGGGGATCCATCCCATATATAAACAACAAGTCTAGACACTATTGCTGATGCCAAGAAGTGCTGTTGACAGGAGCCTGATGTAGTTGTCTCCTGAGGGGCTCTGCCAGAGCCTGACAAATACAGAGGCGGATGCTCACAGCCAACAATCCATGGAACTGAGCACGGGGCCGCTAATGGAGGACTTAGAGAAAGTACTGAAGGAGCTGAAGGAGTTTTCAATCCATAAGAACAACAATATTATGTAACCAGATCCCCCAGAGCTTCCAGGGCTAAACCACCATTCAAAGAGTACACATGGAAGGACACATGGCTCTACCTTTGCTTCTAAAGCTTGAACTCAGGTCATCCAGCTTGTGTGGCAATCTCTTTGATTACTAAGCTGTCTTACTAGCCTGGTACTGACTTTTAAAGTTCCCCATTCTCCTATGTAAAAACAGTTGGACCAGAGATACTTCAAACGGGAGCAGGGAGTGAGTTGGGTGTGGTGTCACGTATTGTAATTCTAGCTCTGGGATGTAGACAGAAGAGGAATTTGAGTTCAAATTAATTTCTATACAATGAGGTTCTGTCTCAGAAAATAAAAAGGGAATGTTCATAAGAGGCCAGTACCAGGGTTGAGCATGTTATATTAACTCTATCTCTGAAGAAGGAAAGAAAGGACAACCTGCATGCATTTCTGTCCTGACTATTCTGTAAACATTGTCTGAGACCAGGTCACATCAATGAACTTTGTCTGCGAAGACATCCTACATACCTCAACCTTGCTCTAGACAGTGGCCAGCCTTCATTATACATGAAAATCAAATGACAGTCCATAAACCTCCAAATGGATCATGTAGAACTTAAAGGCATGGAGCTCATTTGTCATATATTTTGACCAATTTGAGGGAGAAGAATATAATCAATATTTTCACCATTTACCTTTAGCATTTTTTAGTGTTTTGCCAGAATTAAAAAATATCCATCTCTCTCTGAGCTGACTTCACCTGAAAACTTGATGTATTCCAAAGTTCTTTGAGAAAAATCTCAATTAAGATATTGCCTCAATCAGATTGGCCTGTGAGCCTGTCTCTGGTGCCTTGTTCTGATGACTGACATAGGGAAACTCGGCTCACTGTAGGTGGTACTATCTCTAAGCATAGGGTTATGAGCTGTGTAGGATCACTAGCTGAGAAGAAGCTAGGGAGCAAATCAGTAAGCAGCTTTTCTTCATTGCTCCTGATGATGTTTCTGCTCCAGTCCCTGTCCTGGCATCTCTTAAATAAGTCCTTTCTGTTTTGTGTTACTTTTAGTCATGGTGTTTATCAAGATAAAGAGAAGCAAACTAAGACATCATCTTTCTATATTTTACTGAGACATTTTCAGGAACACTCCTGTGTATCAGATTTCTGCAATCCATAACTGCTGCCTATTACTACATATTGCTCTGAGACGATATTACTACATATCATAGATGTTTTCTGCCATGTGCTAGTGATTGACTTCAAACTGTATATCCACAAGTGTGAAGCTCGTTATGAAGGGTGTTAAGAGCTTTCATTTCCTTCTCTTTCATAAGATGAGAGATAGAGATAGATAGAAATAGATAGATGATAGATGATAGATAGACAGACAGACAGACAGTCAGACAGGCAGGCAGGCAAGCAGGCAGATAGCTTTTTGGAGGAGACAGATGGAGTATAAGGTATAGGCTTTACTTATGTCTTAATACTTTTCTCTTAAATTATCAAATGTTCTCTAGTTCAGGTATGGATTGAGTATATATGCCAACAATTCATGCATTGGAAGCAGGAAGCTTTATTCCCAATTTCATGATCTGAGTTTTTCCTACCCACTGGAACAGAAGAAGAGAGAATCTGTATAGCCTGAGCTGATTTATCACCTTCTCCCCACGAAAAGAAATGAGAGAACATGGAGATAATGGTTCTTAATACAAAACTTTTGGATTAACCTTTAGAAACGACATTTCTAAGTTAAAAAGGGAAATACATTTATTGATTGACTGATTGGAAAACAGCATTTCATTCCGTATCCTTGATTGTCCTGATACTCACTGTGTTGTTCAGGGTGGGCTTGAACTTATAGAGATATACCTACTACTGCCACCTGACTGCTGTGCTCAGGTGAGCAATACCACATATGGCTGAAATGGTCTTTTGGCATGGTGCCAGACTGCTTTTCAAAAGATCTGCCCCTATGTAAACTTCCGTCAACAATGAGGGAAGTGCCCCAGGTTTCAAATTAGCCAAATTATGCAAATACCTGGGAAAGTGTGTTTAGCTTTGTTGTTTCTTGGTAATAAACTGTCTTTGAAAAGATTGTTGATTATTTCCTGGTAGAGAGTGCCAAATTGCAAGTAGTTAAAGTGGGCAGAAGCACCTTTGAACAGCCAGTAGAGATTGGCTGAAGTGAATGTGGCTCCAGTTGGAAAGCACGAAATTACTGACTTTGTTTAAATCTAACTGCAATTTATCTGTAGGAACAGTGCTGAAAGGTGACATTTGTCTTGGTGAGTCCCCCATTCATTTTCAGAGCTGGAGTTCATCAGTCATGCAGCTCAAGTGCATGATACATGTAGATGAATATTTATTATGGATGATGGAGTGTCCTGGCAACATAATACACTTCACTCCCATGAACAGGGAAGCCCAACAGATTTGTGATAGACTGCCTGTGTAGTGGACTGACCTTTCACCTCCTTTCAGGAGAACTTGATGTAGCTGCCATTTCTGTTCAGGAAAGATGCATATAGTGTCTCTGTATAAACTGGTTTTACAATATCATGACTCATTAAATTTTGTTTGGTAACATTCATCTAGAAAATAATTGCTATTTAAAAAATGTTCATATAGTTGGCGTAGGAGACTAGTTACTTGTATGAATTCAGCAAATAGTTTAGAATCCCATTGGTTATGTGAATATATTTGGTTGTTTGAATATTTTTAAGTTAATATGCAAAGAAACAAATTTGGCCCAATAACAGTGTTCATGCTCTAGGAATGACCTTAAAACAGAGCCTGCATTTCCAGCATCAATCTGGCATCAAGTTGAATGGTCCTTTCTCTGGAAACTCAGGCTCACAGACAATGAAATGATAGGAAAAATACTCAGTGTGTCATGTTTTCTTTTTAATTTAGAAGTCACTTATCTTCCCACGAGATCCCAATAAAGAAATCACCAGAAAAAAAAGTCTTCCTGGTGTACAATAAGCTACCTTTTGTTTTCTCTCATCAACCGATGGGAATCTTGCTTATTAAAGTTGTATGGATGAATGCCTTTTCCTTTCCTCCTACTATTTATTTATACATAAAAATGGATGATTCCAAAGACTCAGGAACCAGGCTGCTACAGTTGCTGAAAACCTCCAAGCACAGGTTTTCGTTTTTTTTCTCAGACCTCTCAGGGCTTTCCGGGCATATCTCATAGTAGATTCACGTACGTGGGTCTTGGGGAAGGAATGGACAAAATGGAGCATCTGAGGCATAGGAATGTTACAACAAACTTGTTCAAGAAGGTTTATTTGACCAAAAAATAACCCTATGATCCGGTGTCTGAACACATTCCTGTTCTGTTATATACTGAATGGCAGTCACTGAAGGGAGGCTGGGGATGGAGAGACTGAAACCAAAAGTATGGTCTTTGAGAAAGACTAACTTCAACGTGACCTCCAAGGCTGATGGCTGAATGATGATTGGAGATGGAATATGCATATATAAATTGCATTCTCTCTCTATTACAGTCTAACAGCATTAGTAAAATTGCACTTTGATAATTCATAAACATGAAAATGTATCTATTTATCTCAGGTCATACAATCAATTTAGCTTCCCATTGCTTCTCTTGCCAAATTTTTGTGGGCAAAACACTGAATTAGGGTTGATCTAAATTTGGTTCTCCTGCTTCTATCTCCTTTCTCTACTGACTACCTATTATTGTGTCTCCATGTGAAGTATGATTATGTGTTCTTGCCATGTATTTAAAGTGGTGTAGTTTCTGACTGACTAGTCATTGATGTTTTCAGGCAACATGTCTGAGGTCTTTGAGGCTTGCCTTTTCTTCCACAGGAAAAAATGAAATTTTCTTTATTTGCAGACTTGTTAGGAAGCATAAAATCAAAGGTATGTTGTAGGGCACAGAATGCTATAGGAACATGAAGATTTAGGTCTTGCTTGAGCAGTTATGGCAACTGGTACCCATGTTCTCTCACTATGTACTGGGTTTAAGAGCTATAAAGAGGAAAAGAATGCATTCACTGTATTTTTTTCATCTTCTTGAGCTGTTCTATAAAACAAGAATAGGTAGTCCTTTTTAGAATGACATTTTATGGTATTAGAACAGCAGGTTTCAAGGTAGAGGTGAGATGGCAGCTGTGGGTTTTCTTTAACTCCAGGCATTGCTGAGCCTGCTTGTCTGGGTTATTCTCTAGTCAACTCTGAGTCTTGAACTCTTATGATCCTTATAAATTTGATCTGTTACAGGGACTATGAAGGCTGCTGTTGCCATTTGAAACTGTAGCTGTGATTGAGGGCTAGAAGTCATGCTGAGGAGGCAGACAGTGATGAGGGCATGTGGTGATTTCAGAGGATGTGTGTCCTTCCTCTATTTATTTTATTTTTGTTGGATACATGGCATAGTTGATGACCTGGTGCTGAGTCTGATCACCACTTATTCTGTCTCTGATCCTGCAGTCTGATGGTCTACATAGATTATAGTCAGTAACTCAAACTCTTTCAACTCTGATGTTCTCGTTGGGAAATTTGGAGAAACAAGAACAGCAGATTTCTGGACTCACTGAGAAGACAATACACTATGGTCATCATTCTTGACTTTCTGCTTACAAGAAACACTTTGAAAATGTATCATTCCTCCTCATCTGGACCTTGAGAAAACTGGCAGGAGAGAAAGAAAAAGGTACCAACTTTTTCTCTGGCTACCAATTAGAGAAATATACTTTTAAATTATTTTTATAAAGAAAAAAGAGAAGAGGTGTTTTAGCCATCATTCTGGCTGCTTCAGATGATATTCTCCTGCAAGGGCTTCTGCGGACTGGGAAGCCCTCTTTCTTGGTGTGCAATCTGTTATTCACCCATGTTGCTTGCCCACGGAGGACAGGTGGCAGTGCTCTGAACATTCTGGTCACTCAGAGATCCAGCTGATAAATAATTCTTTTAACAACTTGTTCATAAACTTGAAGGCTGAAGATGGGCACGTGGCAAATCTTGAATTGGCTCTTTCTTTTAGTTTATTACTTTATTAACAATATTTTTATTGATAGGCATCTATTTATTGGAACAATATAATATTTTAATATACACAATATGTTAAATACTTACATCAAGTGGATTAACATACTCATTACTGTGATGGATTGAGTAAAAATGAACACCATAGGCTACTAGAGTGGAATTCTTGTTCATCACAGTGTGGGCCTATTTGAAAGAATTAGAAAGTGTGGCCTTCCATTTGCCTAGAAATTTCATGAAGACATTGTTTTTAATAGCTGAGTAGTACTTCATTGTGGAAATGTACCATAATTTCTGTATTCATTTCTCTACTGAAGGACATCCGGGTTCTTTCCAGGTTCTGGCTATTATAAAGAAGACTGCTATGAACATGGTAAAATGTGTGCCCTTGTTAGATGTTGGAGCTTCTTTTGGGTATATGCCCAGAAGTGGAATAACTGGGTCTTCAGGTAGTACTATGTCCAATTTTCTGAGGAACCACCAGACTAATTTCCAGAATGGTTGTACCAGCTTACAACCCCACCAACAGTGGAGGAGTGTTCCTCTTTCCTCGAATCCTCGCCAGCATCTGCTGTCATCTGAGGTTTTCATCTTAGCCATTCTGACTGGTGTGAGGTGAAATCTCATGGTTGTTTTGAGTTGCTGATGACTAGGGAATGTCAAACATTTCTTTAGGTGCTTCTCAGTCATTTGATATTCCTCAGTGTGGCCTTATTGAAGAAAGTGTTTCTCTGGAGATGGGCTTTGAGGGTTTCAAATGCCAAGCTGAGCCCGGTGGCTTTTTCTTCTTGCTGTCAAGGGATCCGGATGTAGAACTCTCAGCTACTTCTACAGATCTGCATGCTGCTATGCTCCTCTCCATGTTGATAATAGACTAACCCTTCGAAACTGCATAAGCAAGCTCCAATTAGATGCTTCTTTATAAGTGTTTCATGGTCATGGGGTCTCTTTACAGTAATAGAACAGTTGCCGAGACAATTACCAACATCACTAATTTTTAATAGTAATATAGTTTAAATTTATATATTGAAGTTTTTATAATAACAATAAAGCTTTAGCCACTGTAACACTCTGCTACTTATTCATTTCCAACTGTATTTTCCTTGTTTGTCTGATACATTTTATCCATTTACAACTTATTATTTCCTTATGTACCTTTGGACCTCTGGTTACTGCTATTATGTTCTCTATTTCTATGAGCTCAATGATTTTAGGTTCCAAATGTGAGATCATTTGATAATATTTGTCTTGCTCTACCTTTCTTACTTAACTCAATGTCCTCTAGCTTCTCCTATATTGTTGAAAATGGCAGGTGATTCTTCCATTTTAATGTTGAATAGTAGTCCATTGTCAATATCATTAATAATCATGCAATTCACTATGTGTGTATATGTGTACACATGTGTGTATACATGTGCCTGTATGTGCATGTGTGTGTAGACATGCAACACATTTTCTTTTTTTACTGGATATTCTCTGTATTTACATTTCAAATGTTATCTCCTTTCTTCCCAATCCCATAACCCCTCCCCCTCCACTTGTCTCCAAAAAGGTGCTCCCTCTCCCAAATACCCTTTGCCACCTTAGCACCTTGGCATCCCCTACATTGGGAAAATGAATCATCACTGGCCTAAAGGCTTCTTCTCCCATTGATGCCAGACAATGACAATACCAGTTGATATGCCAGTGTCAACGGGGAAAAAAATCTAAGAAGGTCCTCAGTCTAGATGAAAAGTTTCAGGCAATTAATGGTTGCTGAGAGAAGTGAACTCAGTATTGCTCAGGAATGAATGCCTTGTGATACAGTATCAACTGGTCTGCTCTAAAACATCACACACAAGCAGTAGTAAATGGACTCAGCAGTCACATGTTTATATGTGTGTCTGTGTGTGTGTGTGTGTGTGTGTGTTTGTGTGTGTCTGTATAGCAATAATAATTAAAGAAAAAGTAGAATAAAGGCACACTTTAAAGTGAATTGGTTAATAGAGTGACTAGTGTAGGCTAGGATTGATCAGATGACCCATTTGTAGCCAGTAAATTGCTTGAAATTTTCTGGAAACAGAAAAGACATCTCTCCTTGGTAAATTGCCAGAAAAAAATTTCTTTTGCCCTTTCAGTCATCTGTTTTTTCCTGCCTGTGACACAGTAATAAGAAAATGTACTACCCAGAGCCATAGCAGCCATTCCAGAGCACGAAAGTTACAAACACTGATGTAGGGAGTGATAACATGGTGTTGTTGAAGCCAAGGTTAAATGACATTCCTCCATAGTTCCTGTCATGAGAAAAATCACCTTCTATATTACTTTGTCTTCTGCAGGTTAGGGTTCTGCTTTCACAGCCCGTGTGGTGCTACTGAACTCTTAGCACTGCCTCCTTCCCCAGTGTTGTCTGCTTTGCATGCTTTGTTCCAGTCAAACCAAATACTGGTAGCCATGGAAATGGCCTACGTTTTCTACCTATGGCCATGCTGAAGAGGATGTGCTTACAGTTTGGCCATTGGTTTTGATTCTTTAAATCTTATTCCTTTTCTTTGATGCTCTTCAAGTATTTCTTTTTCCTCATCCTCTCATGTGCCACATGTACATGGAGCACTTGTGGGAAGATTGGCTGCCATACTCCACATGCTGCTATGTGCTCCTTCTTGTCCATGAGTAACCCTGCTAAGCAATGAATGACCCACAAGAACAGGGTCATTATCTTGATTTTATCAGTGAAAGAACAAATGCAGTGGAATTGGGTTTTACCAACAGTTGTACAATTACTAATGGAGCTCAGCCTTGGCTTAAGGTTTGCTAGACTCTTCAAGTAGAGTTGGAATTTATTACTGTTGTTTTACCTGTGTTCCTCATCTACCAGCACTAGGTGGGAGTGATTTTTATTTTTTTTTTATTTTATTTTTTTTAAACGACTTTATTTTACAAAACAAAGATAAATGTACAGATTTTAAACATTTTTTGATTAAAATTATACTTTTTTGTCAGTACTGTTTTTTCAGACATTAAAATAATTTTTCACATAAAACCATGTGAATATATTTTTTTTTAGTCAGTACTTGATTTATTTCAAGGGCCCGACAGTACGCATTGAAAGCCCAATAGTTACAATAAGCGTAAAGTACATGCAAAACAAAACGCAACATGGAAACAGTCAAAGTCTTCTTGTTTGTAAATGTATGTATATTTTTTTTGTTTTCTTTATTTCTTGGACTTCATACAGTCTGTGAGTTGTTTCTGGGGGAATACAAGTCTCTGAGGTTAGCATCCCACTATCAGTGACTGCATATTATGTCTGTTCTTTTGTGACTAGGTTATCTCACTCAGGATGATATTCTCTAGATGCAGCTATTTTCTTGAGAATTTGGTTAAGTCATTGTTTCTGGTGGCTGAGTAGTATTCCATTGTGAATATGTACCACAATTTTTGTATCCATTCATCTTCTGAAGGACATCTGGGTTCCTTCCAGCTTCTGGCTATTATAAATAGAGCCGCTATGAACATTGTGGTGCATATATCTTTGTTGTGTATTAAAGTGTCTCTGGGGTATATGCCCAGAAGTGGAATAGCTGGGTCTTCAGGTAGTACTATATCCAATTTTCTGAGGTATCGCCAGACAGATTTCCAGAGTGGTTGTATTAGCTTTCAACCCCACCATCAGTGGAGAAGTGTTCCTCTTTCTCCGCAGCCTCGCCAGCATCTGCTGTCATCTGAGTGTTGGATCTTGGTCAATCTGACTGGTGTGAGGTGGAATCTCAGGGTTGTTTTGATTTGCATTTCCCTGATGGCTAAGGATATCGAGCACTTCCTCAGATGTTTCTCGACCATTCGGTGTTCCTCAGCTGAAAACGTTTTGTTTAGCTCTGTACCCCATTTTTTAATAGGGTTATTTGATTCTCTGGTGTCTAGCTTTTTGAGTTCCTTGTACACCTTGGATATTAGGCCTCTATCTGATGTGGTGTTGGTAAAGATCTTTTCCCATTCTGTTGGTTGCCGTTTTGTTTTCTTGACGATATCTTTAGCCTTACAGAAACTTTGCAATCTCATTAAGTCCCATTTGTTAATCTTTGACTTTAGAGCTTGAGCCATTGGTGTTTTGTTCAGAAAATTTTCTCCTGTACCTATGTGTTCTAAGGTTTTCCCTACTTTCTCATCTAATAGTTTCAGTGTATCTGGTTTAATGTGGAGATCTTTGATCCACTTACACTTGAGCTTTGTACAAGGAGATAAGAACGGGTCTATTTTCATTCTTTTGCATGCTGAGTGCCAGTTGGACCAGCACCATTTGTTGAATAGGCTGTCCTTTTTCCATTGAATGTTTACTGCTCCTTTGTCAAAAATCAGGTGACCATATACATGAGGGCTCATTTCTGGATCTTCTATTCTATTCCATTGATCCACATGCCTATTTCTGTACCAGTACCATGCAGTTTTCAGCACAATTGCCTTGTAATATAGCTTGAGGTCAGGGATAGTGATTCCCGCAGATGTTTTTTTGTTGTTGAGGATGGATTTTGCTATTCTAGGTCTTTTGTTATTCCATATGAAATTGCACATTGATCTTTCCAATTCCATGAAGAACTGGGTTGGAATTTTGATGGGGATTGCATTGAATCTGTAGATTGCTTTTGGTAGGATGGCCATTTTTAAGATGTTGATTTTTCCAATCCATGAGCATGGGAGACCTTTCCATTTTCTGAGATCCTCCTCAATTTCTTTCTTTAGAGGTTTGAAGTTCTTGTCATACAGGTCCTTCACTTGCTTAGGTAGAGTCACACCAAGGTATTTCATAGTTTTTGTAACGATTGTGAAGGGTACGTTTTCCCTAATTTCTTTCTCCACATGTTTGTCCTTTGAGTACAGGAAGGCTACTGATTTGTTTGAGTTAATTTTGTATCCAGCCACTTTGCTAAACTTGTTTATCAGCTGTAGGAGTTCTCTGGTGGAATATTTGGGGTCACTCAAGTACACTATCATGTCATCGGCAAAGAGTGATTTTTTTATCTCTTCCTTTCCGATTTGTATCCCCTTGATCTCCTTTTGCTGTCTAATTGCTCCAGCCAGGACTTCCAGTACTATGTTGAATAGGTAGGGGGAGAGTGGGCAGCCTTGTCGAGTCCCTGATTTTAGTGGGATTGCTTCAAGTTTCTCGCCATTAAGTTTGATGTTGGCTGTTGGTTTGCAGTATATTGCTTTTATTATGTTTAAGTATGGGCCTTGGATTCCTGTTTTTTCCAGGACTTTTAACATGAAGGGGTGTTGGATTTTGTCGAATGCTTTCTCAGCGTCTAGTGAGATGACCATGTGATTTTGGTCTTTGAGTTTGTTCATATGGTGGATTACGTTGATGGATTTCCTTATGTTAAACCATCCCTGCATCCCAGAAATGAAGCCTACTTGGTCATGATGAATGATCGTTTTGATGTGTTCTTTGATTCGGTTTGGGAGGATTTTGTTGAGTATGTTTGCATCAATGTTCATAAGTGAGATTGGTCTGAAGTTCTCTTTCCTTGTAGGGTCTTTGTGTGGTTTAGGTACGAGGGTTATTGTAGCCTCAAAAAATGAGTTGGGTAATATTCCATCTGATTCTATCTTTTGGAATAGTTTGGCGAGTATTGGTGTTATATCCTCATTAAAAGTCTGATAAAATTCTGCACTGAACCCGTCTGGACCTGGTCTTTTTTTGGTTGGGAGGCTTTTGATGACTTCTTCTATTTCTTTAGGTATTATAGGGTTATTTACATGGTTTACTTGGTCCTGGTTTAACTTTGGGACCTTGTATCTGTCTAGGAATTCATCCATTTCCTCCAGATTTTCCAATTTTGTGGAGTATAAGTTTTTGTAGTAGGATCTGATGATTTCTTGAATTTCCTCAGTTTCAGTTGTTATGTCACCACTTTCCTTTCTGATTTTGTTAATTTGGATACTCTCTCTTTGCCCTCTAGTTAGTCTTGCTAGGGGTTTATCAATCTTGTTGATTTTCTCAAAGAACCAACTCTTGGTTTTGTTGATTTTTTCAATGGTTCTTTTTGTTTCTATTTGGTCTATTTCTGCCCTAATTTTGATTATTCTTGCCGTCTACTCTTTTTGGGTATATCTGCTTCCTTTTGTTCTATGGCTTTTAGCTGTGCTGTCAGGTTGCTGATGTGAGCTTTCTCCAGTTTCTTTGTGGAAGCACTTAGGGCTATGAGTTTTCCTCTCAGTGATGCTTTCATTGCATCCCATAGGTTTGGGTATGTTGTGTTTTCGTTTTCGTTGAATTCTAGAAAATCCTTAATTTCTTTCTTTATTTCTTCTTTGACCCTGCTATCCTTTAACAGAGTGTTGTTTAGTTTCCATGTGTATGTGGGCTTATTGTTGTCTTTGTTGTTGTTAAAGACCAGCCGTAGACCATGGTGATCTGAGAGGATGCATGGGAGTATTTCAATCTTCTTATATTGATGGAGGCTCGTTCTGTGTCCAATTATGTGATCAATTTTCGAGAAGGTGCCATGGGGTGGTGAGAAGAAGGTGTATTCTTTTACTTTGGGATAGTATGTTCTGTATATATCTATTAATTCTAGTTGGTTCAAAGTCTCTGCTAGGTTTGCAGTGTTTTGTTCAGTTTCTGTTTTCCTGATCTCTCCATTGGTGAGAGTGGGGTATTAAAGTCTCCCACTATTATTGTGTGGGGTGAAATGTATTTTTTGAGTTTTAGTAGGGTTTCTTTGGTGAATGTGGGTGATTTTTTATTTGGAGCATATATGTTAAGGATTGAGAGTTCCTCCTGACAGATTTCCCCGGTAATGAGTAAAAAGTGTCCTTCCTTATCTTTTTTGATAACTTTTGGTTGGAAATTTACTTTATTCGATATTAGAATAGCCACTCCAGCTTGCTTCTTGGAGCTGTTTGCTTGGAAGTTTTTTTCCCACCCTTTTATTCTGAGATAGTGTCTGTCTCTGTCTCTGAGATGAATTTCCTGTATGCAGCAAAAGGCTGGATTTTGTTTATGTATCCAGTCTGATAGTCTATGTCTCTTTATTGGGGAGTTGAGACCATTTATGTTAATAGATATCAAGGAATAATTGTTTCTGTTTCCTGCCATTTTTGCTTTTTTGGGTTGAGTTGTGTCTGTGTTTTTTTCTTCTTTTAGTTTTCTTGTTTAGGAGTTTTCTTGTTTTTACTAGGCTGTATTTTCCCTCCTTGTATTGGGTTTTCCACCTATAATTCGTTGTAGTGCTGGGTTTGTGGTCAGATATTGTGTGAATTTTGATTTGTCTTGAAATATCTTCGTCTCTCCATCGATGGTGATTGATAGTTTTGCTGGGTATAGCAGCTTGGGCTGGCACTTGTGCTCTCTTAAGGAGTGCATGATGTCTGTCCAGACTCTTCTAGCTTTCATAGTCTCTGTTGAGAAATCGGGTGTGAGTCTCATTGGTCTGCCTTTATATATTAGCTGACCTTTTTCCGTTACTGCTTTTAGTATTCTTTCTTTACTTTGGGCGCTTGATGTTTTTACTATTATGTGTCGGGAGGTATTTCTTTTCTGGTCCAACCTATTTGGAGTTCTGAAGGCTTATTTTATGCTCGTGGTCATCTCATCCTTGAGGGTAGGGAAGTTTTCTTCTATGATTTTGTTGAAGATATTTACTGTGCCTCTTAGTTGATACTCTTCTCCCTCTTCTATTCCTATTATCCTTAGGTTCGGTCTTCTCATTGTGTCTTGTATTTCCTGGACATTTTGGGTTAGGAGCTTTTTGTTTTTTGCATCTTCTCTGGCTGTTTTGTCTATGTTTGCAATGTTGTCTTTTGCCCCGGAGATTCTCTCCTCGATCTCTTGTAATCTTTTGGAAATGCTTGCTTCTCTGACTCCTGATATCTTTTTTTGGTGTTCTGACTCTAGGGTTATCTCTTTTAGCGCTTTCTTTATTGTGTCAATTTCTGTTTTAATTTCCCTCTTCCATTCCTTTATTTCTTTGGTTCTGTTTTCGTCTCTTCTCTGTGTTCTCTTAGAAAGAACATCATGCCCATTGGCATTCCATGTCACAAGAAAAGGAGATTTGGCAAAGCCACATGCTATTTCTTATTCTTTCTTGTATGTGTCAGATTTCTCTGATCACATTTCACAGGCACAAAGATATGCATGACCTTGTGTGTTACTGGGTAAAGTTCTCCTTCTGATCGCTGAATGGCACCAAAAAGAAGCATGACAGTGTTGCCTGAATAAAACACCAATGGCTTATGCTTTAAGTTGAAGAAACTATAAATGGGACCTCATGAGAGTGCAAAGTTTCTGTAAGGCTAAGGACACTGTCAAGAAAACAAAACGGAAGCCAACAGACTAGGAAAGAAGTTTTACCATTCCCACATCTGATAGTGGTCTAATATCCAATATATACAAAGAACCCAAGAAGTTAGACTCCAGAGAATCAATCAATTAAAAATGGGGTACAGAGCTAAATAAATAATTCTCAACTGAGGAATATCTAATGGCCAAGAAGAACCTAAAGAAATGCTCTTCATTCCTAGTCATCAGGGAAATGCAAAACAAAACAACCCTGATATCCTACCTCACACCAGTGAGAATAGCTAAGATCAAAAACTCAGGTTACAGCAGATGCTGGCGAGGATGTGGAGAAAGAGGAACACTTCTCCACTGTTGGTGGGGTTATAAGCTGGTACAACCACTCTGGAAATCAGTCTGGCTCTTCCTTAGAAAATTGGACATAGTACTACCTGAAGACCCAGCTATTCCATTTCTGGGCATATACCCCAATAATTTTCTAACATATGATAAGGACATGCTCCACCATGTTTATAGCAGCCTTCTTTATAATAGCCAGAAACCAGGAAGAACCAAGATGCCCATCAGCAGATGAATGGATACAGAAATTGTGGTACATTTACACAATGGAGTACTAATCAGCCATTAGAAACAATGATTTTACAAAATTTCTAGGCAAATGGATGAAACTAGAGAATATTATTCTGAGAGAGGTAACCCAGTCACAAAAGAACACATAAGATAAGTAGTCACTGATAGTTGGATACTAACCCTAGAGAGCTCTGAACACCAAAGAAACAACTCACAGACCTTATGAAGCTCAAAAAGAAGGAAGGCCAAAATGTCCTTCTTAGAAAAAAAGAAAAAGAAAAAAATTGTGAATTCATTATATATCATTATGTAATAAATTTTGTGAGCTATAATAATATTTTAAAAAATAAATAAATTAATAAAACAGATGTATGACAGGGAGAAGCAATCATTATTTTAAACTATGGATAAAATGCCTGGAAGTTAAACCTAAGGTGGTAGCAAATGGCGTGTAAAATAACAATATGTATCTTCAAAGATAACTTTAAGGATGGTTAGAGTCTCATGGTATGAGTCTAATGAACATCAACAAGTAGTTCTCTGACATATAACTTGTGTTCTATTTGAGAAGTTACTTCAGGTTTCAACAATTCAGAAAGTTCTCAGTAGGTCAAGACCCTATTGGGCTATCAGTGTATTAGTTATCCTTTTGATGGTGATTTGGGGACTTATAAGGGTAGGTAAAAGAGAAAACTTTGAGAATAACTTTAATTAAGATCCCCACTGTTGCTGACGGTCAAATTTGTCACATAACTTGCCTGAGATCGCAAAGGTAGGATTTGAGTCAGATTGGCATATGCGAGCCACTCCTGCTAAAGGTCATAAAGCAGCATCTTCATTTCTAAGGACTTTAATATAGTGTTCAGAGGGCACAGGGTCATATTTATAAAACAAGTCCTCTTTATCAAAGGGGAAGTAGACAGATGTGACCTGGGTGCCTTTCAGGTCAGTACTGTGGGGACACGGTTACCTTTCTACTCTGTATAGATGGCAACCTCTCCTCCCATTAACCTTGTTTGCAGGAAAGAGCTGACAGACCTTTGTATTGTTTGATGACCTTTATTTTCCCATTAAAAAAAAAAACAAAAAAAATACCTTGAACACTATTTCTTTTTCCCAAGCCAGATTTGGCTATCAGGAGGCCAAAGTATATTTACTTGTCCCTAAGCATGTCATCTACATCTGTCACTCCAGTTGATTGTCTATGATTAAGCACCTTCCAAAGAAACAGCTTGTCAAAGCTGTCGCTTGTTATCTTTCCTTTTGTTTTCCTTCCTGTGAGGTACACGTCACTGTGGACCCATAGGCCTTTTCTAGGGTGAGAGATGCTGTCCAGTTGAAGGAATCTTGTAATGGCATGAGCAGTAGTGAGAGTGTAATTTGAAGACAACCAGTTTGGATGTAATAGAAGGTTATCAGGATTCTATTTACTATTTCGTAAGTACCTTATTGTATCAGTTCCTTTGCTGGTGACAATTAAGCTTTATCTTATTAAATCCATCACAGCCTATGAAACAGACATTTTCATTTAACAGATGAAGAGAGTTGAGATTTAACTGCATATGTCACAGTCTATTGAGCCAATGACTAGCAGGCTTGGTTTCAATTTCAAGACAGTTTAACTTCGGGGTCTATCCTTGTAACTTTACTTAGGGATACCTTTCTGCTTACGAACAGAACCCAGATTACATTCACCTTGTTCTGTAGCCTTGTCTGTCAGTGAAAGGGAAAGTATTAGTTTCAGGTGTCAAGAGAACTTCAAGGCTATCTTTTAAGCTCTTGGATCATTAACGATTTAAGCTCCAGATGTACTACACTCTGAGAGGGTGCTATACACTTATTTTTTTTCCTAAGAAAGACTGAGGCTTTCACTATTTGGTCTTTGTTATTCTTGAGCTTCATATGGCCTGTGAGCCTTGTGGCAATTTTTAATATTCAAAGATCATTATGTTTAATCTATACACACCAAGAAAACTCTGACTGTTTCCATGGTCTGTTCTGTTCTACATGTACTTCATGCTTATGGTAACTAGTGGGATTTCAATGCATGCTATCAAACCTCTAAAAGAATTGCCAAAATGCTTTTAAAAATCTGTACATGTATCTCTCTTCTTTAAATAAAGGTGTAAAAAAAGTAAAAAAAAAAAAAAAATAAAAAAGAGAGAATTTCATTCACCTTGTCAATGAAGATCTTTCTGTCTGGACACTGGATACACTTCTGTTCAGTTTGATGGGAAAGCCAGCTGGAACATCTGAAAGAGTATTCTTCAGTGAGAAAGAGAAACACTAGAGAAGGCTCTTTTCCATTTTCCACATGTCTCCTTTGCTCACATTGGGTCCACATGTGAGGTCTTGCTGTGTTGAAATCCCAGGAGAAGAAATAAGGGAGGGCAGAATGAAGCAATGGAAACAGGAGGTGGGTTGAGGTGTTGAATTAAGCAGTTCTGCAGTCAATGTATGCTGAGCCCTCCTAGGAGAGAATAAACATCGCAGTTACACAAGCCCCTAATTGCATATTCTATTCCTTACAGTTGGAGCTTCCTGTCAGATACACAATGATGCAAAGATGAGTGTTACATGGGGTTTCTCTTCAGAGATCTCACAGCCTACTCGAAAACACAGAAGGGATTTACCAGTGGTAGCATGAGTTATGTCTACCAGCTGACATATTCCAGGTGTTTCAGGGTGACATGGGGGTGTGTACTTGGCTTACACTGGTTGGCAGGGAAGTTGTCAGAGAAAAGGTGGATTTTTGGGTGGAGTATTAAATCAGACAAGCCTTACCCTCAGGTTGGTGAGTTCAAAGGCAGGGAGATCCAAGTTGCATGTAATTAGGTTTATTTGAGTTGGCACAACTGGGTTGGAAAGGACAAAGATGAACCAGTGGGAGTGAAATAGAGGTAGATAAGCAGAGGCTCAGCAAGCAGCCTTTGACTTTTTCATAAATGGGCATTGTAGTAGACACACAGAATGCAGGGACAGCAGATATGAGGTTCACACATCTATTCATTCTTTGTAGTATTTGTTGATATTGTCTTCTGTACTAGCTACTGAGGCTTGGGTTAAAGTGGCAGCTTTGAGTATTGAACTAAAACTCCCAGTGCCTGAAATCATTATGGCTACCTTTGAGAGTTCAGAAATTAGTCTGTGCCTTGGCCCTCAGGAGACTGATGTTTGTAGAAGGACTCTCATGGTGAACCCTATCTTGCTTTTCCAGGTTATTATCTGTGGAAGAGACGGAGGTCGGCACTTAGTGAAGCACACAAAGTTTATTCACTACTATTTTAGAATACTATTTGTAAACATTTTAAATTGTATTCATGAGGTACAGGAGAGTATTTAAATAAAGAGGCCAGATTATTATTATTATTATTTTTTGGTCTGCCTGTTTTTGGGTCTCAATATATTTATTTATAAAGAAGCTAACAATCATAACTCTTTCAAAATTTTTTAGTTTGACAAATTAATATATTTATATAATGAATTTTTTATCCATTTTCACCCCTTATTCTTATTTCTTACTCAGTTTTCTGCTGGAATCCATCCTTTTATGCCTGTTTTTTGTGTGGACTATTGAGTTTAATTAGACTTTCTTGCCTGGGAATGGATGAGAGGTTACTTACTGGAGGAAGGTCAACTCACATGTGGTTACACCACCAAAGAAAATGACATTGATTTCCTGAAACAAGTATTACTTGTCAGTAGTCCCTTAGGGTGGGGTAGGACCTCCTGGACCCCTTCCTTATCTGCAATGAGATGTTGATAGGCTCAATTTTGTGAATGTCTTTGGCAAATAGCTTCAGCTGCAGTGAATTTATGATTACAGTGGTTACATCATGTCTAGAAGACCTCTCTTTAATTTGTGGATCATGTATTCTCATACTGTGACTTTTACATTCTTTTTGCCCCATCATTTTTTTCCTTTCTTCCTTCTTTCGTTTCTTTCTTTCTTTCTTTCTTTCTTTCTTTCTTTCTTTCTTTCTTTCTTTCTTTCGTTCTTTCTTTCTTTCTCTCTTTCTTTTTTATTGGATATTCTCTGTATTTATATTTCAGATGTTATCCCCTTTCTCACAATCCTATCCCCTCCCCCTCCCATTGCTTTCATGAAGGTGCTCCCTCTACCAACCACCCTCTCTCACATCAGTGCCTTAGCATTCTTCTATACTGGGAGAACAAACCTTTGCTGGCCCAAAGGCCTCTTCTTTCATTGATTTCAGAAAATGCTATCATCTGCTGCATATGCACCTTGAGCCATGGGTCTCTCCATGTGAACTCATTGTTTGGTGTTTTAGTCCCTGGGAGCTGTGGTGAATTTGGATAGTTGATAATTTTGTTCTTCCCATGGGTTGTAGACCTTTTCAGCTCCTTCAGTCTTTTCTCTAGCTCCCTCATTGGGGTCTCATGTTCAGTCTGATGGTTAGCTGCAAGCATCCTCAACTGTATCAGTATGGCTCTGACAGAGCCTCTGAGGAGGCATCCATATCAGGTTCCTGCAAGTAAGCACTACTTGGCATCAGAAATAGTGCATAGGTTTAGTGGCTACATATTGGATGGATCCCCAAATGAAACAGTCCCTAGATGATCTTTTCTCTAATTCCTGCCCTTCTATTTGTCCCTGTATTTCCTCCCATGAGTGTTTAGTTCTTCCTTCTAAAAAGGACTGAGGCATCCACCTTCTGGCCTTCCTTGGATCTTCATAAGTTCTGTAAATTGTTTCTTGGTTGTTCCAAGCTTTTTGTTGCCTCATTATTTTTAATGCTCCCCCAGCCTTGGAGAACATGATTTAGCTGTAACATTAGGACTGAGAACTTCAGTATCATGTGCTCTACACATGTCTCTACTTTTGCTTTTGTTTATTGACTGTCTTTTGCTGCAGTAGGAAATTTCTCAACTGAAGACTGGGTACAATCTCAAGTGGTGATAAGAACTGAAACTGACAATAATGATTCTTATTTCTAATGTACTTCAAACTTAGAAATAAGAAAGTTGTTTTTTTGCATGCCATGTACTTATACTTTTAAATTTTGTTAATTTTTCTTCATGCAATCCTGGTGTTGGAGCCTTGGGCCTTTTGCACACTTTGCCAATCACTTTGCCACTGAATCATTGACTGTTTTTTAAAAACATGGTTTTGGATACATCCATACACTTGGCACCATTGGAGCATTTGATTTACCTCAATCAAAACTTGATGCTATTGCTTTGAAGGGACTTGCATTGTCTGGGCACTGTTCATTTCTTGACAGTGCTGAAAGTTAAGCAGTGTTATCACTGATATTGAAAAACTCTTTATAGGAGATGCTCATATAGTAAGGTTGGTATTGTGCTTGCCTAGCGTGTACACATTACTGCCTCCTAGCACTGAGTGAACTAAGTATAGAAGAGCATGAGTAAATGAATCTCTAACTTCGTAGTTTCTCATTTCAAGAAAGCTTTCACTTTCTGAACCCTTTTCCATAGAAAAGATCTGTAGAAATAAGATCATCACAAGGGAAAAGCCAGCTGGACTTGACTGGTGGAAGAAACATCAGGGTACTGGTGCAGTGAGACATCACAGCACTCCAGAATTACAGACTGAGAGAAGCTCATGGGACCATTCTTTCTTTCAAAGGCCATCACGGATAATTGATTGCTTTGATATCCGTAAGGAAAAGTGTCATAGTAGCAGACAAGGGCCCCTTTTATAATTCTGCATTTATTTAATTGTCATCACCAGTAATAGCAGCAGCTGTCACTTTCTGAGTACATATACTGTGAGGAAAATAATACATTCATCTCACCGAGGATCTGGGAAAATTGAAAGGCTATAAATTGCTTACTGTAGCCAGCTCTAGTAAACCACATAAAATTCACTGTGCTGTGCACAATTCCACAATAAAAGCCTAGGGCTTATGGGAGAATGAGGTTGGAGAAAATCATTCAGGGACTAGAAGGGTAGCTTGCCACTTAAGAGAACATACTGACTGCTCTTGCAGAGAACTAGAATTTGAGTTTTCAGACTGGACATCTCACAACTGTTAATAATTCTAACTCCAGGGAATCTAATGCCCTCTTCTGGCTTCTGTAGGCATTCCTCTCAAATGCACATGACACACAGAGACACAGACGCAGACACACACAGTCACACACACTTGCACGCACACACACACATTCGGGCACGCGCACATACACAGTCCATCACGTTGAACAAAGGAAATTTGTCAAAAACTCCACCAATGATAGAACCCTAGCATCTGTATTGAGCATCATTTATGACAAAAGAGAGACTTAATGACATAGTAGCTGTTCTACTTTTAAAGGGTCTGAGATATGTAACTACTAAAACATGTTATTTTGTTTTTATTTTTTATGTGTCATAATTATGAATTCATACTAATGAGCTACTAAATCCTCATGACATTTACACATAATACTGACTTGTGTTTGTAGAGGTCAAATAGCCTTGTCAGTCATTGTACATGTCACAGAAGAGTGGCTTAAGATCAGATGGGAAATTGTATGGGTGTGGCACATCACACCCACACACACACAAACACAAACACACACACACACACACACACACACACACATACACACACACACACACACACACACCACTGTTTATAGATGAAGGAACTAGGAGATATTTGAGGAGTGTTTCCTGTGTTCTTACATAGCTTTTTGTGGAAAGGTGCATGTTGTCTTTGGAGCAGATGACATACAACATAAACAAACATAAAATTTACATTGTGCTCAAATTGTTTCCTAATACTCTAGTTGTGCCTGAACTACCTCACATTTTAAAATAAGTTATACAGCAGAAGTGTCTGTACAGGATTCATGACAAATGAACAAGAAATGATAGCTATAATTGTTTCAAAGAAAATCTATTACCATATATTACTTCCATGAGGTAAGTGCAAATAACTCTATTTTACAGATGGGTAAATGTGGCTCAGAGTGATTAAACTACTCACTCAAGGACACAGTGTTAGGAAAAATTAAGGATGCTGTCTGTTCTCTAAAATTTTTCTCTGAGCTAAGTTTTTCATTACACCTCTATATGATGTAGTGTGATCATGGCAGAGGCAGCCACAGAGGTTCAAAATGTTAACCAGCTTCTTATTGCCTGCAATGCAAAGCTACATGGTTTTTAAAGGCCAGACAAATTTATGAGAAGATCTACTCTATTTCTCCTTCCTTTGATGCATGAATACTCATCCTCCATGATTCAGAATAAGAATGGAAAAGGTTGAAAGTATTGAGATACCTCATGCTATGTGCTGATGGGGAGCAAATGATCTAAAATAGCTGACACCCAGAACATGCACTACTGTGTCGTTATGTGCCCTTAGTTGAAGCTCCAGGCTGAACGTGGCAGGCAGTGGTTTGTAGGATGACTCTGATGACGTCTGGGATGCAGAGTAGAGTGTACTATCCCAGAGACACTTAGCAAATGTAGGTCTGAAGGCTCTTGGTCTCAAGTAGTATTAGTCCTTATAGCAGTTGCCTTAGTTCCCTGACTTGCCTTGAAGCCATCTAATCCCTATACCCTATCTTTTATTTTTTTGAACAACTTTATTTTACAAAACAAAGATAAATGTACAAATATAAGCACTTTTGCATAAAAGTATACAAATACATTTTTTGTCAGTGCTTGTTTTTTTTTAAAGGTTTGATAGTGTGCATTAAAATCTTACTAGTTAAAATGAACATAAAGTACATGTAAAACAGGATGTAACCTGGAATTATTCAAAGTTTTCTTGGTGTGTAAGGAGTAAACATAATGGGTTTTTCTCTTCTTTTTTTTTTTCTTTTCTTGAACTTGATATAGTCTGTGAGTTGTTTCTGGGGTGTTCAGAGCTTTCTGGGGTTAGTATCCAATGATCAGTGACTGCATATTATGTCTGTTATTTTGTGACTGGGTTATCTCACTCAGGATGATATTCTCTAGATGCATCTATTTTCTTAAGAATTTCATAAAGTCATTGTTTCTGACAGCTGAGTAGTACACCACTGTGTAAATGTACCACAATTTTTGTATCCATTTATCTTCTGAAGGACATCTGGGTTCTTTCCAGCTTCTGGCTATTATAAATAGAGTTGCTATGAACATTGTGGTGCATGTATCTTTGTTGTATATTGGAGTGTCTCTGGGGTATATGCCCAGAAGTGGAATAGCTGGTTCTTCAGGTAGTACTATGTTCAATTTTCTGAGGAATCGCCAGATTAATTTCCAGAGTGGTTGTATCAGTTTACAACCCCACCAACAGTGGAGAAGTGTTCCTCTTTCTCTGCATCCTCGCCAGCACCTGCTGTCATCTGAATTTTTGATCTTGGCCAATCTGACTGGTGTGTGGTGGAATCTCAGGGTTGTTTTGATTTGCATTTCCCTGATGGCTAAGATGTCAAGCACTTCCTTAGATGCTTCTTAGCCATTCGATATTCCTCAATTGACAACTTTTTGTTTAGCTTTGTACCCCATTTTTTAATAGGGTTGTTTGGTTCTCTGGTGTCTAGCTTCTTGAGTTCTTTGTATACCTTGGATATTAGGCCTCTATCTTATGTGAGGTTGGTAAAGATCTTTTCCCACTCTGTTGGTTGCCGTTTTATTTTCTTGACAGTGTTCTTAGCCTTACAGAAACTTTGCAATCTCATTAAGTTCCATTTGTCCATCTTTGACCTTAGAGCATGAGCCATTGGTGTTCTGTTCAGGAAAATTTCTCCTGTGTCTATATATTCTAAGGTTTTCCTACTTTCTCATCTAATAGTTTCAGTGTACCTGATTCAGTGTAGAGATCTTTAATTCACTTGCACTTGAGCTTTGTACAAGGAGATAAGAAAGAGTCTATTTTCCTTCTTCTGCATGCTGAGTGCCAGTTGGACCAACACCATTTGTTGAATAGGCTGTCTCTATACCCTTTCTATGTGACTACTTTTTTCATTGACACTAGTTTCTGTCTTCCCTTTTTAAGTTCAAACATTGAATGTTTATTTGTGGTCATTTAAAATATTTTCAGATCGTTTTGGCTCATGAAAGAGCATTTTATTTTTACCAGCCAGTGGTGCTGAACACCTTTTATTTTAGCACCTAAAAGGAAGAGGTCAGCAGATCCCTGAGTTGAAGCCCAGCTTGTTCTATAGAGTGAGTTCTGGGCCAATCAGGTCTACACAGAGAGAGTTTGATTCAAAGCAGGCAGGCAGGCAGGCAGGCAGGCAGGCAAGCAAGCAAGCAAACAAAAACAAGAAACAAACATTAAAAAAACAAAAAGAGAGTATCTCTCCCAAACTCTTTATTACAGAAGTATAACTTTAAATCAGAGAAAATACTGTAAACCTGTTTTAGACTTTTAGCTTTATGGACCTCATCAATGATCAGATCATAGATAATCTTGCATTGTTATGTTCTTATATCCTTAGGACACTGAACATCTACAAACCTATTATTTCCAAGGGAACGATAGATATACAATTCTAAGATCTGAAATGTTTCTTTTTTATATTTAAATTTAAATTTCTCAATGAAGTTCATACATTACATTGTTTTACCATTCTTCCCCACTCTAGCTCTACCCACCCCAACTTCCTCTCAAAGTCATGATCTCTTCTTTAATTATTGTTTTACACACACACACACACACACACACACACACACACACACACACACACACACACACACACACACAGAGAGAGAGAGAGACACGCAGAGTATTCTGAGTTCATTTAGCGTTGTTTACGTGCATATGTGCTTAGGGAAGACCTCTTAGGATTGGATAAAATATCAGGCACTCATTTCTGTGAAAGAAGACTTACAGTTCTCCCCTTAGCAGTTATTAATTGCCTATAGCTTTTTATTTATGTCTGAAATCTTATAAGATTTCCTTCCACCATGTTGTCTTGGCAGCTGGTGTCATTGCTTAGGTCTTTTTTATGTAACCATATTGTTGAGAGTTCATGAGTGTGTTCTATATAGAACACACACTCACAGCAGAAGTTGTGATCTTTGGGCACTCATAAATATTTATGCTCCCCCTGTGTGGGTCTGACTTGCATATATGTTACAGTTGTATAGCTTGGTTTTCTTCTGGGACTCTTATTAGTGATATCAGGGCCTGTATTTGACTCCTTTGCTTGCTTTTTGGATCCTTTTTCTCATACTCAGTTGCCTTGTTCCTTTATATGAGCAGAGGTGCTTAGTCTTACTGAAACTTTCTATTCATTGTTTGATTTCCATGGGAACCCTGCTCTTTTCTAAAGAGAAATGTAGGAGGGGTTGTTGAGGGGGTACAGTGGGGAAAGAGGACTGGGAAGGGAAACGGGAGAAGAAACATTGATTGGGATGTAATATATGAAAAAATAATAAAAAATAAAAACCTATACACCCCTTTCATGACACTCTTTGATGTATAGGCATTATTTTGTAGGCGTACTGATTGGGTTGGGCACCGTACCATCTGTTGTCCTTTGCATCCTAACCAGCTGTGAATTATTGCAGTCATTCCTATCTGCTGCAAAAAGAAGCTTCTTGGCTGAGGAGTGAGAGCCATACTTATCTGTGGGCATAAAAATAAGTATTTCGAATGCAGTTGGAGATTGTACTGGCTTAGGAAAAATGAAGTGGTCGGTTCTCCCCTAGGGTCTATATCTTCACCAACCCTAAGTACCTGGCAATGGTAAACTGTACAGTGACAGTCATGTGCGTCCTTCTCTTAAGCCAGCCTTAAGTCCCCCAGGTGTCAAAAGGCTACACTGTGCCGCTATTGTATCCTTGGGGATATATTGCCAGACTGGTCTTTATTGCATTTCATAGGTATTACAGCTGGGTAGAAATACTGATTAATTTACTTTCTTGGCAGTTTGTATAGTATCTTCAGATACTAGAAAATCTGTTTCTCAGGGAGAAGGCTTTTAGGCTAGTTCAAGTTTTATATCTACAAGTATTGTTTATAAACTGTGTGGGGGTCTTCAGCAATTGTTAGTGCTCATGGTTGGCTTGCAGAACGTGGAGCAAAAATTCTATTGCTGAAAGATTATCTTTTGTGCCATAAAATATTAATATTTTTGTTAATATGCAAAAAGAAGCATCATCGTTACATTTTGAACATATGTTTTTACTATACTTTCTTATTAGTTTCTCATCATTGATCTCATCCAACAAAGATTCTTTATTAAATCTTACTTCAAGAACAGTACAAACCAAAATAAATTAACAATAATGCTTTTAAAAATATTGTCAAAATAGTATTCGTATAACTCATTGTTTATTTTTTGTTCCTCAGATAAGCCTTTGTATAAATATGTATTTTAATATTTTTCTCTTTTAAAAAAATTCTCTGTATTTACATTTCAGATGTTATCCCCTTTCCCCCAATTCCCTCCCCCTCCCATTGCCTCCATGAAGATTCTCCCTCTCCCAACCACCCTTTCCTACCTCAGAGCCTTGGCATTCCTTGTAAGATTTTTCTATCTTCCTAACTTTTTTCAAATTCTCTCCACCTCTCTATCTTTTCAACTTTACATTTTCTTCATTTCTATCAAAACATAACAAAAAAGAAAATGGAAACAAACCAATCAACCAACAAAACAAAACAAAACCAAAACATGACCAACCAACCATCCAAAAAACCAAAAGCACCCTAACCCTAAGAAACATGAATACCTCTTAAGAGTCTTCTGTATTGTGAGTTTTATGTTTATTTTTTTCTCCAATACATTTTAGTTTTGAACAAAGCAGATTGGTTGGAGAATGCTGAGTTTCTTAAATTGTGAAATGATTTTATCTCTAATTGTATTAGTGAAGGCATTACTCTAGCTCTTGTTTTTCTAGATTTTGACATTTCAGCCTAAGACCTTAATCAGATTTGCTTTTAAATTAATATTTTTTTGTGTGATCAAATATACATAGCACAAACCTTATCACTTTATGCCTTAAGCTTATTCAGTGCCAGTGACTATGTTTGGTGTTTGTAGCGATTTCTCTGTCATTACCTTTAAGAGGAATTACATGTCGAGTAAATGCTTCCTCAGTTTCCTTCAATACCTCTGACAGTCTTATTGCACGGGAACATATTCTAAGTTACACAATGGATGCCTGAAATCCCAAAGGTTTGGGACCAATTTCTGCTACGGTTTCCTCTCATAAGTAGATAGCTATGATAGATTTAATTAATACTTACGCAAGTAAGTTTTTAATAACCAACAATAAAATAGGATAATTATAGCAATATAATGAAATATTTTTGAAACGTATGCATTAATTATTTCTATATTTTCAATTTAGTACTTTAAGACTGTGGTTGATGAAAATTACTGAAAACTGCAGAAATAAAAACTTAGATCAATATGGGAAGACTACATTCTAATTTCTGTCACTTGTCTATCCTAGGTATTCATCCCCCCATTTTTTTTTCTTATTTTACTTTGTCTAAAACTTTCCCAATTCATCCACATCATGATAGGTATAAGAATTCCCTCTTGTGACAATACACATTTTGTTTATCTATTCACTTGTGGTTAGACTTTTGAATTGTTCGGTACTCTAAGGGTGATATTTGTACATCTTACAAATAGATATAGGATGTAAATATTGTTAAAGTTACACAAATCTTTATTTTAAGATTTTTGTCTCTAAACAGAAGTTTTAGGAAACTATGTCTTTGGTGAATCTCTATTTCGTCCATCTTTAGTTTCTGCCCGTGGATCTATCACAAATCTTTCTACTCCCCATTTTGCATCATAGTTTATACTAAACATATTCATCTCACCTTAGAGAGACCAAGTTTCCCTCAAGGACTGCTTACATTTCACAGCTCCAATCAGAAAGGACAATTCAGTGTCTGGCTGCCTTCTTCCTGGCTAGTTTCAGGCTTTTGTTTTATTCTTTCCTCTGCAATGATGCTGTCTTTTCTGAGATACTTGCCATGCAGTAAGCATCTCTACTTTCTAGGTGGGTTTGGTCCATTCTTCATCATATATTAGAACGTTTGGTTTCAGCTAAGCACCTCTTTTCTCACTCATTTTTTCTTTCTTTGTCCATGTTTTTTTCAAATGGGATATTATCTGCATTTACATTTCATATGTTATCTCTTTTCCCACAATACCCTCCCCTCTCCCCCATTACTTCCATAAAGGTGCACCCTCTCCCAACCACCCTCTCCTATCTCAGTGCCTTGGCATTCCCCTACACTGGAAAAACGAGCCTTTGCTGGCCGAAAGACCTCTTCTCTCATTGATGTGAGAAAGTGCTATCCTCTTCTGCGTATGCACCTGGAGTCATAGGTCCCTCCATGTGAACTTATTGTTTGGTGTTTTATTTCTTGGGAGCTATGGTGGGTTTGGTTAGTTGATAATTTTGTTTTTCCCATGGGGTTGCAGACCCTGTCACCTCTTTCTTTGTCCATGTTAAGGTTGGCCTTCTTGGCTCCACTTTGGGTGTTCAACCCTCTAGTCCTATTCTGGATGATATTCTGGTTTAACCGTTCCATTTTTGAGAACTTTGTCTCAGCTGTCATCTACTTTGACCTTGGCTTCCTAAATATGCACCTTTCCCCTCCTCACCCAATAGCCCAAGTGTCATTGGTCCTTATTAACCTGGGTTGCTTAGTTGATATCATAATGATTTTCTTATCAGCAAGTGACCTTGTTTTGTTGAGCACTTTTATGCTTCTAAGTCCAGTCAGCACATCAGCCCTTGTCTACAGATGCTCTGCTTTCAGGACAGTGTGGCAGGGAACACACAGCTATAGAGACAGTGATTGGAGTTTTCAGTACCTTACCACTGCCAGGCCCCTGGACCACTTGATTTTCTCATCTTGTTCTTTCAGTTCAAGAACCACTGTTATTGAATGTTTTTATGCTCCACACCCTACACTGCTACTTCTTAAATAGCCTAGAGTGACTACCACTAGTGTGATTTTCTTTGTTTTTTTTTTAAATGCCTTCATATACTTTATTTACTTGTATGTCCTTCCTTCAGAGGGCTGAAGGATTATCTGACACATAAAAACCCATGTCACTCACAGCATAGCACCTTGGAATAGAAAGAATATGTAGCTGGGGCTGGCAGGCTTATAGAAGGAAGCAGAGGGAAGGAAAAGGTAACAGAGTAGTTTAAGAAAACCATGGATCTTTCTTCAGTACTGCGAGGGGTTTTCTTGTCCACTATAAATGTTCTCTCATGGATATATCTTGCTCTGCTTCCTTTTAAGAGTTGAAGGTGGATTTCTTCACCCCTTTGTCTTCTGGGGTGAAGTTATGAGTCCAGTGTTTGTGAGAAGTATTGAACTCTGTCCTGTAAATGCATACACAGAAGCTGTGGCCTATAGATTCTGGGAGGGATGGTTACTCTTGTTCTCTGCACTAGGGATCTGGAATAAAATCTTCCACATAAAATTTTAGAAATATAAAATATTTAGTATTTGAGTTATGGTGAACCCTCAGAAAGGGTGAACCAATCAGAAGCCCGCTAATCCATTTTCTCTTTTTCTTGGCATAGTTAAGTATGCATCAGGAAGAGTATATCCTTCTTTTGTCTTTGTTTTGCAAATTAGCATATTTAAACATGCTTTTAAAAACTTGCTATCATCATCTTTAGCTTTTAGTTTTCCAACCATGAATAATTTTTAAGGGTCCTGAGATGCAAAGTATTCAAACCATGACTGACGCAGTCTATTCTATAACTGTATATCAGGTAATTTAGGAGCCCTGACATATGGATTATGCTAGATATATTCCCAGACTCATTTGTTCTACACCACTATATCAGGATAAGGAATTCAGGGAGACTGGATTTGCTCTACACTTATACCTAATTATCATATCAAGTTCTCTAGACCACTTTTTACTCCTATGGTGATGTAGATCTAACTCAGAGCTTCATTCAAGTCAGGTAAGTGCTCTACCAATGAGGTTCATCTCAAGACCTCAGTAACACTCTCTTCTGATATCAGCTGTACCATGTATCTTCTATGCTCTTCCGTGCAGAGGATCCTTAACCTGGGGGCACAGCACACTTCTCTAATGGATGAAATTTCTCCATCCATTGCCACTGCCAGAAAGTTGTGAGGCTATCAAGTTATGTGATCTTAGACTATTTCCTCTATCTGGGTCACAGAGTTTCATATGAAAATATCACAGTTAAGTTCATTGACTTGACCTTTAAATGCTGGATAGACTTCTATGTCCTCTGGTTTCTGAGACATGGAAAAATCCACTTTCCTCATTGGGTTTTGGCTTCTTCTCCCCTTTCCATGCATACTGCAAATACTGATATTTTATCAGGCATTGTTCACGTCACTATGCCATATTTGCAGGTCCTTCCCCATTTTCAGGTAATGCTGCAGTGATTAGATCCTTTTATATCCATTGTTTTAAATCTTTTCTCTTATGAGAAACTTGGTAACACAATGCTTTATCCATCCTTCCTATTTCTTCTGGACATCTCTGAAAGTCTTACAAGACATTAATTCTAAAAATACCTCATATGCACCCTTTGTCTTTTCTGTATGTGTTTTGAACCCAAGGAATGTGACTAAGTAAGAAGACAGAGATTCATTTTTAACTTATTCTTAACAAACAACACCAGTACATTGGACACTTGGCCTGCTGGCTTTACTGATCAAAGCTTTGTTCAGACTGTCCCTTCAGCTGCATCTCAATTTCTTTAGCACGCAGCCACAGCCTATCCATTCTTGGGCTTTTTCTATGATAGCCTTCTGAGTTCTGTACCTGTTTCCTTCCCACAGCCTAGTCTCTGTAATGGCAAAATCCAGTTTGAAACAACCATTCTCTGCTTAGTGTTTAAAGCCTTCCTATTGTTCCTTGAACAGAAACTAAATTCTGTATTGTCCCTCACAGTCTACTGACTTGCATCCCAGGTATTCTTAGATCATTGTCTCTCACCAATCCAACACTGGTTCTCTGTCTCTCTTCTCAGCACTCCAATCCTTCCCTGGTTTCATGCTCTTCAAATGAGCTGTATTTCTCAAATGCTCTTCTCTGTGCTCTTTTCTTAGGTTATCTTTTGCACTTTAGCTTAAAATCCCTTGCCACCATATTTTCCCCTGTGGTGTTAGAGGTCAGGTCCAGAGCCTCACACATGCTAGGTAAGCACTCTACCACTGAGTTTTATCCTTATTTCAATTTTATCATCTGAGTAGAAGTCTTACCTAGTCTAGATCCCTCTGTTTATTTACCACACAACTTTGGAGAAGTTGTCTCTCCATGTAAAGCCTCCATCCGTTGCTCCTATCATTTAATGATGATAACAATTGTTAGTGTGTAAGGGTTAAGGTAGTTTGCACACACACACTCACATACCACCACCACCATCACCATCATCCCCAGTAAATTTCTTCTAAATATAAATTTTTCCTCTGTGCTATGGCTGATATATGAGCACAAGGTAGGTATTTCCTCCTTCAGCTATCATTTCTCCAGAACTCCAAGCCTTACCCATCCTTTCTTTCTGGAATAGATTCTAGGACCTCAAGCATGCTGGATAACTACTGTACCACTAAGCCTTTCAATATAGTCTCTGAAAGAATTTTCATTTTTTTTGAAGAGATTTACATTTTAAACTTTTCCCAAGCAGCTCAAATTATAGCGTAGCAGAGATTAGTAGAATGTCTATTGTCTTTGAAGTTCTCAACATACATCATATAAGATCCTGCAAAGAACTCATGGTATGTATAAGACCCACAACTTACAGATGAAGATGTAACTCTGAGACCTTGTAAAACCCATCCTGCTAACTAATGACACCTGTGAGATGAGTGTGTGAGAGGACCGTAGTGTCTGTCCAGAGTTTATTAGGAAGCCATGCTGCCGCTTTCCATATTTAACTCATATCTTCATGATAAGGCGTTTTGTTGGAATTATGATGAACAAACACACATCCTCGATAGTGTTCAGTTGGAACGCCACAAAACCTGTGTGCTACTTCCTTACCGAAGTTTTGTTCATTCCCCATAAGAACACATTTGTTTTCTGTGACTCAAACAACTTCCTGGTCTTGAGATTATCAACTGCTAATGTGAACCGGGGGTGAAATGGCCACTAAGGCTGAGCCCTTTTGATTCTGTGTGACCTCTGTATGGTCACACAACTTTCATGACTCACTGTTTTCATCTAAAATGTGAGGCTCTGGTTTCTTATCTTTACACTGTTTCTCAAGGAATTTAAATGGTTGAAGTTTACAAAGTGCTTCATCTTATCCTAGATCCTAGATTATTTTGTAAGCTTTTGTGGTTATCTAGGGAGCAAAATGAAGAGGTTACCTGACTGGGAGTTTTATATCATCCTGAAATAACAGTGGTTAATATTTTTACATGTGTACTATATGCTGGAAGGCATGTCTAACACATAGCAAGAATCACTTCGCTGAATATTTGAAACAATACATGTATTTTAGGAACGGGGTCCATAGAAATTAGGTCAAACCAGCAGAACCCCTAGGATACAAAGACATGCAGCTTGGCTTTGCTTGCTGAACAAGGTTTTCATTTGATAGAAGGTGATAGACAGGATGGCATGAAAGACCTTGTCAAAGGATGTGATGACTACTTGGTTCCAGCAGAATGAGCAGGAGTGCCTCAGATACATGAACCTAGAACAGGGAAAGGGAAGGGAGTAGGAGTCAAGGTAACCCCAATCAGAAAGACAAACCATGCTGAGTTTAAACTTGTCAACTTCCCTCTGGAAATGAGGGCCAAAAACAAAACAAAACAAAACAAAACAAAACAAAAACAAAACAAAACAAAACAAAAAAACAGCCCATCAAAAGGGGAAGGCAGGAGGCAGTTTATATGAGAACACACATGCAGGTTACCCAGTCCAGTTGCTCAGCATAGTGTACATATTGTGCATACAATGAGAATGGGGATGGACAAAAATGTCAACGATGACGTATCTCTGTCTCTCACTCCTTCCCATTCTCTTATCGCCCCACCCCCATATGTAGAGGCCTCAGTTTAACAATTAGGATAATTCTTAATTTCGTGGGAGAGGGCCCCTTAGTGTACTCATAGCCCACTGATATAGGCTTGTCTCACTAGCCAGTGTGTTCAAAGACTCTTCTCTTAAGTACAGAAAATATGGGCAGGCTCCTATACCCTCCTCACATTTAATGGGCTCTGGGAATTCAAGCTCCAGCCCTAATACTTGCACAGCAAATATTTTATCCACTGTGTCATCTTCCCAGCTACTATGTTAATGGTTTTCAACTTTATGTATATATAAAACACCTATGCCTTGGTTAAAAATATTTATTCCCATAAATTTATACCCTTT
>NC_137962.1:4685021-4865021 GCF_963924665.1 Micromys minutus | reverse complement strand
TTCTATTTGGAAATTGAGTCCATTGATATTGCAAGATATTAGTGATCAATTATTTTTATTTTTGTTTTTTGTTTTCTATCTATCTATTGTCTATCATCTATCTATCTATCTACCTACCTATCTATCTATCTATCTATCTTTCTATCTATCTATCTATCTATCTATATATATATATATATATAGAGAGAGAGAGAGAGAGAGAGAGAGACAGACAGACAGACAGACAGACACACACACACAGAGATAGAGATAGAGAGAGAGAGAGAGAGGGAGGGAGGGAGGGAGAGAGAGAGAGAGAGAGAGAGAGAGAGAGAGAGAGAGAGAGAGAGAGAGAGAGAGAGAGAGAACCTGTTTTGGTTTTGGTGGTCTGGAGATATTTCCTGTGTTTTCTTGAGTGTAGTTAGCCTCCTTGTGTTGGAGGTTTTCTTCTAGTATCTTCTGTAGGGCTGGATTTGTGGATAGGTAGTGTTAATTGTTTTTGTGGAATATCTTTTTTTCTGTATCTACTGTGATTAAACATTTTGTTGGGTATATTAGTCTGGGCTGCCATCTGTGATATTTTAGGGTCTGTAAGGTATCTGCCAGGTCCTTCTGGCTTTAGAGTGTCTGTTGAGAAGTCAGGTATGATTCTTATTGGTCTGCCTTTACATGTTGCTTGCTCTCTTTCTCTTGAAACTTTTAACATCCTTTCTTTTTCCTGTTTATTTAGTGTTTTGATTTCTCTCTCTCTCTCTCTCTCTCTCTCTCTCTCTCTCTCTCTCTCTCTCTCTCTCTCTCTCTCTCTCTCTCTCTCTCTCTAGCTCTGGCTATTCTGAAACTCTCTACATAGGCTAGATTGACCTTGGAGATTCATCTGTCTCTGACTCCCAATTGTGGGTCCAAAGGATCACTATGCCCAACTATGAAATAATTTTTTTGGGTTCAGTGGAACTTTATTGATGGTATTCAAGAGAGTAAGGAGGGCTTTCTAGGCCCCTATTATTATGGGGGTCTGGGATGAAAATCGTGAGAGAGATGCTCAGTGTAGGGGGCCAAGTTAGGATGGGACTCCTCAATAACTGAGGGTCTCTCTTGCTGTCAGTGTCCTTGCTGGGGGGTGGGTGGTCCACGGTTTCTTACTCCTTAGAGGCCATGTAGTCCATGAGGTCCACCACCCTGTTGCTGTAGCTGTATTCATTGTCACACCAGGAAATGAGCTTCACAAAGTTGTCATTGAGAGCAATGCCAGCTCTGGCATCAAAAGTGGAGGAGTGGGAGTTGCTCTTGAAGTCACAGGAGACAACCTGGTCCTCAGTGTAGCCCAGGATGCCCTTTAGTGGGCCCTCAGCTGCCTGCTTCACCACCTTCTTGATCTCATCATACTTGGCAGGCTTCTCCAGGCGGCATGTCAGATCCACAACAGATACATTGGGGGTAGGAACACGGAAAGCCATGCCAGTGAGCTTCCCGTTCAGCTCTGGATGACCTTGCCCACAGCCTTGGCAGCACCAGTGGATGCAGGGATGATGTTCTGGGCTGCCCCACGGCCATCACACCACAGCTTTCCAGAGGGGCCATCCACAGTCTTCTGAGTGGCAGTGATGGCATGAACTGTGGTCATGAGCCCTTCCACGATGCCAAAATTGTTGTGGATGACCTTAGCCAGGGGGACTAAACAGTTGGTGTTGCAGGATGCATTGCTGACAATCTTGAGGGAGTTGTCATATTTCTCATGGTTCACACCCATCACAAACATGGGTGCATCGGTCGAAGGGGCAGAGATGATTACCCTTTTGGCCCCACTCTTCAAGTGGGCCCTGGCCTTCTCCATGGTGGTGAAGACACCAGTAGATTCCACAACATACTCAGCACTAGCATCAGCCCATTTGATGTTAGCGAGATCTCACTCCTGGAAGATGGTGATGGGCTTCCTGTTGATAACAAGCTTCCCATTCTCAGCCCAGACTGTGCCATTGAATTTGCCATGGGTAGAGTGTAGACCATATAGTTGAAGTCAATGAAGGGGTCATTAATGGCCACAATATCCACTTTGCCAGGTCCTGTACAGAAGGCAGCCCTGGTAACCAGTTGCCCAATATGGCCAAGTTCATTCACACTGACCTTCACCATCTTGTCTAAGGGATGAGGCTGGCACTGCATGAGAAGATGCGTCTGTCTGTAGAACAGGGAGGATCAGAGAGCTGAAATAGTTTTTAATGGCACACACTCATCCATACATGGCTTTTCTGGTCTCTAAAAGAATTATTAGTGTGTGTACAAGAGCAGAGCAAGGTGTGCACATGTCACAGTGCACCTGTGGAAGCCAAAGGACAATTTTGTGGAGTCGAGTATTTCTTTCCACCCTTACCTGAGTTCTGGGAATCTGACTTGAGTCACCAAGCTTGTACTGCAAGCACTTTTACCAGCTGACCCATCTCATCAGTCTTGCCTGTCTTATAAAAATAGAATGAAACATGACAGGTGTAACCCTTGCTTCCCACCTTGTCCATCTGCTCCAGCTGTGTGACCTTAATATTCTGTACCTTATGGGTTTTCTGCTGACTGTTTTCTCTGCCTTGGATGATCCCATAAGTACACAGCTGATGCCTTCTCTTTCAAGCTTGAGCTAAGCCTCACATCACCCGTTTCCCATACCCTTCTAATCTTTCAGTATATTTATTTCAGCTCATATCCCTGTCCCCCTCTACTGCATTATTTTTCCATTTGTGTTTCTTTTATGTTTTTTTTCAGTTTTTCCCCACATTGTGGTGTGTTAAAACTTGAATGTGCACACACGCTGCCTGTGTTGCACCACTGAGCTGCAACTCCTGCCCAACTTTCTTGCTTTCTAATGTCTGCATCACTGATGCAGTGCATATGTGCTGCTCATGCTTGTACTCAGGGAATGATTGTGTCTGTCTTATTTAATCCGCAAAACTGAGCAGTGCCGTATAGTTATATGAGGCTTTCTTTGCCTCTTGAAGTCACACAAAATACTCCCAACACAGAATGTGTACAACTCTGAAAGAAGACCTGGAGACATTGCCAAGTTGGGGTGGGGAGAGGTCAACTCAAATTCTATAAAGAAAAACCTGATAAATGCGGATCTTTCTCAGAATTCTGATCTGAGCCCACAGTTCTAGAAGGTATGACTACCTGCTTTGCAGATCCTTGGAAAGGAAGGGGAAGAAGTCCTAAAAACAACAGTACACAAAGAGCTGCCCATTTCCAGGTTCTCCCTTTTCACTATTAAGAAATTAACGTTTCCAGTCTTTTACTTTCTTTATCCACGTTGTCTCTAATAGTCTGGAGTTTTCTGCTGCTCTGCACCAATCGGTTAAGTTACTAGTTTTCTGACCTCTGCCAAAATTTTCAAACTCATCAACAAAACCAAGGTCTCTCAGTTTGGCGGAACAGTATTTTACTCCTCACATTCTGCACGGAGGGTCTGTTTGGTGTGCAATCCAATCCATGTTTATGTAACACTTCAATTCTCTTTTTGAGAAGCTGGAATTCTTCACTAAAAGGTTGCATCTTCTTCAGGAATCAGGATGTTTGGGACCATACACAAAGTTGACCATACAAACTGCTGCTCCATTTTGCCAAGAAGGTTATTGAAACTTTATTTCATGAAGCAGAGAAACTTTTCTGTGCATCAAGAAATTGGGACAGGGCTAATTCACAGTCTGAGATGCCCTCCAGATTCCTCAGAATAAGCTGTTCAACAGCCTGCATCATGGTAAACAGGTGGCTATGTAGAAATGCAATATAGATCCTCAGCAGGCAAGTCTGTGCTGGGAAGCCAAAGAGCTTGCACTTCAGATGCCCTCATATTCACAGACATCTTGCATAACTTTGCTACCTTCATTTGTGAAAACTAATACTTCCATTATAACAAAGATAGTCTTTGATCCAACTCAACAAAATTCTGTTTTCTTTCTTTCAAGTAGACACACTCCAGGCACATATCCTCTAATAACCAGTAAGAATTCATGTCACTGAAGAACCAGCTACTCTCTTCTTCTGTTTCCTACAGATTTAATTATCTCATGTACTGTCTCTTCTAGATTAGAGTTCCTATGGCTGAGATTAAACATGAGATATTCCCAGACAATCTCAACAAGTGTAATGACCTTTAGAGCCCATAACCATGGCAGACAATACAGAAGCCACAGCCTAAAAAACATTTTCCAATTCAATTACTCAAACATCATCTACTTTAAGAGAAAGCATGGGTAGAGAAATAATTATTCTAAAAGGATTTAATGAGATAATTTCAATCTTTGTATTTTTTTTACTTATATATTTGCTGTATTAAAAGAAACTAGATGTCCCTCACAGAGGAATAAATACAGAAAATGTGGTACATTTACACAGTGGAGTACTACTCAGCTATTAAAAACAATGGCTTCATGAAATCCACAGATAAATGGATAGAACTAGAAAATATCACCCTGAGTGAGACAATCCACTCACGAAAGAACACACATGGTATGTACTCACTAATAAATAATTGAATATTAGGCAAAAAGCTCGGAGTACCCACGGTACAATCTACAGACCATATAAAACTTGAGAAAAAGTAAGACCAAAGTGTGGGTGCTTCAGTTCTGCTTAGAACAGGGAAAAAAATAACAACAGAAGATAGAAAGAGGGTGGGACTTGGAAGGAAAAAAGGAGAGGGAGAGGAAAAAAGGGGGGTAGAATTAGGTATAGGAGAAGATGGGGGAGATGTGCAGAGGGTCAGGAAATTGAACAGCGGTATGTAGCAATGGGAAATGGGGAATTGAGGGTATCCACCATCAAGTTCCAGATGCCAGGAAAGAAGAGGCTCCCAGGACCTAACAGGGATGAAATTACCTGAACTACTCAACAAAGGGGAGAGAGAACCTGGAGAGAACATATCCAGAGGTTAGGCACAGCCTCCAGCTGAGGAATGGGAACACCCATCCATTTCCAAAATTTTAACCCAGAATTGTTCTCGTCTAAAGGAAATACAGGGAGAAAGGATGGATCCAAGATAGAAAGACCATCCAGAGACTGCCCAACATGGGGATCCATCCCATATACAACAACCAAACCCAGACATTATTGCCGATGTCAAGAAGTGTTTGCTGACAGGAGTTTTATATAGCTGTCTTCTGAGAGGCTCTGCCAAATCCTGACCAATATAGATGCAGATGCTCACAACCAAACATTGGACTGAACTAGAAGACCATGAAAGAGGAGTTAGGGAAAGGACTAAAGCAGCTGAAGGGATATGAAACTCCATTGAAAGAACAACAATGTGAACCATTCAAGAAACCCCAGAGCTCCCAGGGACTAAACCACAAAGCAAAGAGTACAAATGGAAGAACCCATAGCTCCAGCTGCATATGAGGATGCTAAGAGGATGGCCTTGTCTGGTACCAGTGTGAGAGAAAGCCCTTGCTCCTCTGGAGGCTTGATACCCTAGTGTAGGAAATGCTAGGATTGTGAGGCAGGAGTGGGTGAGTAGGTGGGGAAGCACCCCCAGAGAATCAGGCGGGAGGGAGGATGGGATGGGAGCTTGCAGGGTGTTAACTGGGAATGTGGTAACATTTAAAAGGTAATTAAATAAAATGTCTAAAAAAAGAAATCAGTGGCCTATGTCTTCTTGTTTTAGAATATTATAGATAATTGGTGTTGCGTTTACCTCAGCATGGGACATATACAACATGGCCCATTGGGTCTTTGAGTTTTTGAAGGTGTCAAATCCAAGGAAGTGTCTCATTAGGACAAACTCTTAGCTAATTAAATAGCCAGCATGGATCAATCAATAGGTCATTTCTGCACCTCAGATAGTAATGTTTCTTCTCTAAAACTGTCATCAAAAAACAGAAATCTTGAGTTTGTCATTTACTTTAGATACTTCCCTGCAGCTACCTTCTACTGTCCAAACACTTACAGAGTTCTCAAATGCTATGCAGACTTCCTATTATCTTTTTCTCCTTTCTAAAATCAGAGCATGATTTACAGTGGCTTCCACATTGTTTTGATTATCACTATCTCTGGAATGCTTTTTCTCAGTCCATGTTTCTTTCTATGTTTCCAAGGAGCCTTATTCAGCTATCAGAACATCATTTCATCATTTGAACCAATTGATCACTTCACTCTTTATGAAATCATTTTTTTATCACATGACAAGAACTACCCCTGTTTGAATTCTCTTGCCCCTCATCTAAGACCCTCTGTGTTGCTTGATAAACCTTTTCTTTATATGCTAATGATCACCAAGGTATCTCTAAACCAAAATCTTTCTACCAGGCTCTAGAAGCTTCTGTCAAACTACCTGTTGACCAGATATCATATGATCAAAAGATCTCCCAAGTGATCACTTTGGAGATCTAGAATCACCTTTGACTCTTCTCTCCACATCGGATCCATTCACAGATTCTTATGCACTTGCCTTCAAAATGTTTTTATTAATGTTTTTAATCTGCACACTTCCTCCCACACCTTTGCTACCATTTTGTTCTTATCCACCCTCATGTCTCATCTACATGTATGACAGTGTTCTTGTAATACTCACCCTGTTTCTAAGTGAATCTCATTCTGGCCTGTTCTCTGAATCCCATTTTGAACTAATGCATTGGATTACTTAATTTCTTAACTCTGACTCTCACTGAGCCTTCTTGTCCTACTAAGAGTAAAGCCCACAACTGTTACAGTGATCAACAAGGTTGGACACTACCTATACCTCAGACCACACCTCTTATGTCTCTTTACATTGAATATTCTGCTCCAGCTACATGACACTTGATGATTAATCAAATCTTACATTAACTGTTCCCTCTGCCTGTAGTGATATTTTGCTTGACTGACCATCCAGAATTCTATTCATATTTCCATCCAACTGTCTCCCTTTAGAGACTCCTCACTAACATGCCAGAGAAACATTTTTTCTTTATCTGCTCTGTTCCATTTTCTTTTCCTACTGTGCTATTTCTTTTGCAGGCATTAGCATAGTGTGACTTATGTATTTATCACCTTCATTCAGCCTTTGCATTATAAGCCTCCTGAATCAGAGATCACTGTTTAAATTTGAAATTTTAAACATTTAATGCGTCTACACTTAGATGAGCACACCAAAATACGACAGGCAAGAGGAATATGATGAACTAGTAAATAAAACTCTCAAGAAAGGGATTTTTCTTTGCAATAGCTTACACTTCCAGAGAGTTCTTTAAAAATATATGTGATAGCTGCAGCAATCTGAAAATACTACAGCCACTGTTACTGCCTTTTGGAAAGAGCTCATGTCACTGAACCAAAAAATGATGGAGTCTTATATTTAAAACCAATCTGGGAGAACATTTAATACATACCTTTATATTGGTTCTGTTTATCCAAAAAATGTCTCAACCACTTCACAGCTACCAGGAAACCCATCTTCTAGCCATGGAGTATGGAATGAAATCTGTCACTTGTCTTTTTTGAGCCTAAGTTGTGGAGGACTATTGAATGGATTATCCTCACGACAGTCCTTCAAATGCTGTAGACAGCTGGCTTGGTCTTTTTTGCACTTAGTTTTCCAGACTGAACACCTGTCATTCCTTCAGTTACTCTATGTGCAACATGACTTTGAGCCTCCCTTCCAGCTCTGTGCTGAATGCCTTTGAATTTGTTGTGCTTTTTTATGCAATTGTTTCTCACAGTGCATCCAACATTTTAGCCACCATCTGAGCCTCACAGCTCAGATCTATATTTCCTTCATTCCTCCTTCCCTCCCTCCCTCCCTCTCTCCCTCCCCCCTCGCTCTCTCTCTCTCTCTCTCTCTTTCTTTCTTTCTTTCTTTCTTTCTTTCTTTCTTTCTTTCTTTCTTCCTTCCTTCCTTCCTTCCTTCCTTTCTTTCTTTCTTCTTTCTTTCTTTCCTAAAATATTTCTCTTTATTGAAAAGAGTTTCTCAGAGCAACAGGCAGAACAGGCATACTGCCATCAGGAGTAGCAACCTGCCCACAGAGGATTAAGCACCCACAGGAGATGCAGGAACACTCTTCCTACTGAACCCACAGGTGAGCCCACAGGTGAACCCACAGGTGAACCCACAGGTGAACCCACAGGTGAGCCCACAGGTGAGCCCACAGGTGAACCCACAGGTGAGCCCACACTGACTCTTCACTGATTATCTGGGAGAGACCTCTGGAAACTTTTAGGGCACAGGTATTACACAACTGCTTGGGTCTGTGCCCTTCAACTTTAGTATCCAATACATAAAAATAACTCAAGAACTTAGACTCTAGAAAATCAGATAATCCTATTCAAAATGGGGTACAGAGCTAAACAAAGAATTCTCAATTGAGGAATATTGAATGGCTGAGAAACATCTAAGGAAGTGCTTAACATCTCTAGTCATCAGGGAAATGCAAATCAAAACAACCCTGAGATTCCACCTTACATCAGTCAGAGTGTCTAAGATCAAAAACTCAGATGACAGCAGATGCTGGAGAGGATGTGGAGAAAGAGGAACACTTCTCCACTGTTGGTGGGGTTGTAAGCTGGTACAATCACTCTGGAAATCAGTCTGGCGGTTCCTCAGAAAATTGAACATACTCCTACCTGAAGACCCAGTTATTCCACTTCTGGGCATATACCCCAGAGATTCTCCAACATATAATAAGGACACATACATCACAATGTTCATAGCAGCCATATTTATAATATCCAGAAGCTGGAAAGAACCCAGATGTCCTTCAGTAGATGAATGGACTAAACACCACCTAATGACCTCTTATGGTGAGACCCATGACTCCAGGTGCATATGCAACAGAGAATATCATTCTCTGGAATCAACGAGAGGAGAGAACTTTGATTCAGTGAAGGCTCATTTTCCCAGTGTAGGGGAATGCCAACGTGTTGAAGTTGGAGATGGAATTTTGGAGAAGGAGCACCTTCATGGAGGCAGTGGGAGGGGGAGGGGAGGTGGGATTGGTAGAAAGTGAATAGTATCTGAAATGTAAATACAAAGAATATCCAATATCCAATAAAAAAAAGAAAAAAGTTTATATAATGTATTCTGATCACAGTTTCTTCTCTATCTCCTTTCAGATCTTCTTCCCCGATTTTCTACTCCATGCCTTTTCTTTTTCTCTCATCAGAATACAGACAAAGGAATAAACATCCATTAAAAAGCCAAAAAAGTAATAGAATAGAAAAGAAATACACAAACACAGACACAAGCACACTGTATAACATCACAAAATTAGATATTGTTAATATATACAAGGAAATACCAACAAGATGAAAAGATGTCCAAATGAAGCCAATTGAAACAAGAAGTCTACAAAACCACCATTGAGTTTGTTTTGTATTGTTCATCAGCTGCTGGGCATGGGACCTACACTTAAGTGTGGATAACATACTGGTGAGACTCCACTGGAGAAAACGATGTGTGAGTGTGGGAGAGCTGTCAGGATGACCACCTCAGTTAACACTCATGCCCACATCCAGGGCTTTGATTTGGCCAATAGCAGGATCTATGCCATCTCAGAAATGTTACTTCAAATAATGGAGTCAGACCTGCAGAAGCAAAGCTGCAAGATCTTTACAACACAGGGTAACAAGAGGATATCTGATATGAGTCCTGGTGAGGACCCAGCATTGATGGTATTGCAGAAATTGGAATCTTCAAACCAGACCAATGACTAACTGCAATGAACCTTTGCAAGAAAAGCTGTCTGGGCAAAAGATTATGCTGCACAACACACCTCAGCTTTCACAGCAGTATTTTTTGTTTGTTTGTTTTCGCTTGGAGGCAGGAGGCTGCAAGAGTGGAGGATGGTTATAGAGGGGAGGAAGATGAGTAGAATTTGGATGCATGACGTGGAATTCATAAAGGATCAACAAAAGGTTAAAAAATAAAAGACATGCACCTAAACGATTTCTGCATGTTCTTAGTCCTCTTCCTGTTGTTTCTTTAAAAAATTCACATTTTGATTATCTTCTTTATCAAAGGATGTTATAATTAAGTTGTTCTTTTAAGCCTCGAAAAACCCAATTTTGAGAAAAATTTAAAATCTTTGAGTTGATCTTTACTCTTTCTGAACATTTCCCATTTGTTCTCCACTCCCTTCTTTCTGTCTTTGAAAAATTCTATCACTTGTGTAATTTCATTTCTTAATCATCCTATATATATTATCAGTCTCTTCTGTTAAAAAATCCTATCTTAAGTCTCTGTGTTTTAGTCATGTGTGCGCTGGGCAAGAATGTGAGTGTTCAGAAGAGCTGTTTTCTGAGTTAGCACACTGATGGCTTCTGCAAGGCCCTGGTAAGGTGATGATAATGAACAACTGGCTTCACTGACTGATCATTTCTGAGGCATATCTGATAATGTTATGAGAATCCACTGTGAGCCCTTCTCCATATTATGGTCTTCTTTTGTATCATAGACTACCATAAGAGAGCTCAAGAGCTTCTCTGTTAAAACTAACCACAAAGCTTAGAAATTTTCCAGTTCGAGTTCTTAGTCAGACGTGAAAATAAAGGCTTGCTATGGACAAACTGATATTAGCTTCTAACTCATTATGGATTCTTGAAGAAGCCTACAGTTACTATATACAGCCACATCAGGACGAAAAGTAAGTATAAACACACATCCTAGTCCAATTGGATGAAGGACTGTCTTTAGGTTCAGTATTAACTTGTTAAATATATTAGTCTTAACTGTTTGTTGATAACAGTTGTTGAAGAGAAAACTGAGTCATAAGGATGTGAAGTCACTTTCTTGGATTATTTATCTACTGAGAAGTGGAGTTCATGAACTCATTACATTAGAACTTTAACACTTTCTCCTTTATGCTGTGTTCACACCTTTCCCTCTGGTCATGTGTTCCTCTGGGTCTGTAGTTCAGTTTTACTATGAGTAATAGTGTAAAGGCAACACATATGAACTTTGGAATATGAACATAACTATCCCTGATTCAAGTCTCAACTTTTACCACAGCTAGCTATGTTTTCGTATGTAAGTAACTTTATACTTCTCAGTCTTGTTTTATATATCTTTATTAGGTTAGAGATTGTAATATCTAATTTGTAGGGTTTTGTTAAAGATTCAGTGTAAAAGATCTCTGAATAAGGTGTGGCACCCTTTGGAGATGCTCACAGATGTTGTCACAGTACTGAAACTGTTGTTATTTTATAAGGTGGGTGTGACTTCTATCAAAGCTTCACAACTCCTGTAGAGTGACTTGAGGCTATTAACCCATCACCTCCATTGCCACTTAGAGAGCTCTCCTTCTAGCTATCTAAGAGATATCTTAATCAAATGCTGGATTTATACATTAGTTTTGCATCATTTAATGAGTGATTCATCTTCCTAAGTAGCCATGGTCCACTCATTAATAATATACCTGGGACTCGGTTAGGATTCAACAGCTCTACTTTTGGTTCCAGTATCTCTCAGTGACAAGCTTCATGTCACCTTAAAGTCTCTCCCAGGTATTTCTGATTTCTTTTGCAGACAAAATCTCCTCTGCAGTTTGGGCTCTTCAAAATTTTAAGTTACTCTCTCACAATGCCCTAGCTCCTTTTGGCTTTCTTGTACCTGCTTGCTATTCTTGTTTTGCTTGTAGTCAGAGGAACTTCCTTACAGGATAAGTAGACTCCAGACTTCAAGGGTGTCATCCTCATCTCCTGGAAGTCAACAAAACAATGGTGACCTCTTTCTAACCATGTCCCAGATTACCAAGCATTTTTTACACATTGTCTCTCCTGATCTCCTCACAGGGCATTATCCACAAGATACGTAGCCATGGACTAGCATACTCTCATTTTCATGCAGATTTTCAGCAAATATCTTGTCCCACAAAATCACTGGGTTGCTTTTAATTCTGAAAAGAAAACCATAATTTCTTTAGCATGAGACTGAGCATGTTTGTTCATTGATGACTGCTACCGTTTTTCCGATATATTCTCTTAATGGGAGACATGCAGTAATCCTTCATTAAAGATGCATGAGGATGCAATGCAGACACTGCAGACACACAGATCTGATCAGAGTCCAGGTCTGTCTTTCACAAGCTGTATGATTTTGAGTCAGGCACTTATTTAATTTCTTCTGCTAAAACCACGTTACTGTGTTTACTGTCTCAAGGGGTTGGTGCAGTTATTAGAGAACATGAAACATTTAACACAGTCTTTGACCCATAGAATTTACTAAAAGATAGTTTTATACTGAATATTCTTACCCATGGAATAATTACCTTTGTTTCAGCTGCTTCATATATCTATATCTATCTATATATCTATATGTATATTTCTCTATCTCTATCTATCTCTATTTCTACCTACCTACCTACCTACCTACCTACCTACCTACCTACCTACCTATCTATCTATCATCTATCTATCTATCTATCTATCTATCTATCTATCTATCTATCTATCTATCTATCTATCATGTCAGTGAATATTCCCAGACTTGTTTCAAGAGCTCTGTGACAGAATTTGAGTATCTTGGCCCTGAGTCCCATTGGCTATGATGGATAAAAGGCAGCACCTACCTGGATTCATCTGTTGCTGAAACAGTTGTGGTTTTTTTTTTTTTTTTTTTTTTTTTTTTGACTTCCCTAGTCTTCAAATTTTTCCTATTCTAAGTATCTTTGAACTCTTAACTGATTATTGCTTAAACTTGTGGATCCAAGCTGACATCTTTAATATCTGCATAGAATGCTTCAGGCATGATTTTTGGTACCCTTAAGTTCAATCAGTCAACCACTGTGTTGGAGGCTGGGTTTTATAGATGAAGAAACAGGGATTTGCTCTCAAGGAAAGCACAGGAAGACATCAAGTTCTATGAAAGAATTTTAACCTGAAAGTTCTTGTTGAAATGCTAAGCCATGTTCTGAAATGAGATGGACCACGCAGGGAAAACATGAGGCATTGGTGATTAAGAGCACTTAGCAGCCTGAGTGTCTCATGTATACAAAAATATGAAACATCAGGTGAGGAGATGATTTAGAGAGGACTTCCTGGCAATGCCTGCTTGTACATTGAGCTTAGCTATATTCTGAAGGGCTAAGAAATGCCTGCACCCAACCTTAGTCTTTTGAGGGGGGATTTATTTAGCAAAAGTCATTGGAGTGTATTATTTGTAACTGAAAGTTGCAAGCTGAAGTAGGCTTCAGACTATTTTTTTCTCAGGACATTGTATGATTAATGGTCCACAGGACAGATGAATGAGTAAGCACAGGAAGTACGGCTGTTTTAATGAATCTAACATGGATATAAACATAGACAATCTAGTGTGGCTCTGATCTGTACACAGGTCTTAGATGGAGCTCTGGGCACATTTCTGAGATCTATTGAGGGTGTAAAGAATTAGAAAAACTCAGTTGGTTGCACTCAGTTGGTGGCAGGATAATTTTACAAAGATATGGGATAATTTTTTGGACTGAATACATTTTATAGGGAACAGAGTGAGTTTGCTTCCTGTTCAAATTCCATGTATCCATAACATTAGTTACACTGGGCACCTGAGTGGACCTTGCTCAGTGGCTGCTGAGATTATTAAAATGTTCTTTGATGTCTTTTTTTAGTAGCATTATTTCTACTGCTGGACAATTGTTCTTGATCTTCCTATTCTCTGAAATTCTGCACATGGTCTCAGCTTTTCAAAGTACATGCCAGTTTCCATTCTTCTCCACCACCCCCCCCCTGCTACACTGGGTTTTCTTCTTTCTTTCTTTCTTTCTTTCTCTCTCTCTCTTTCTTTCTTTCTTTCTTTCTTTCTCTCTCTCTCTCTTTCTTTCTTTCTTTATTTTTTTCTTTGTTTTTGGTGCAGTGAAACTTTATTGATGGTATTCATGAGAGTAGTAGTGAGGGCTCCCTAGGGCCCTCATGTTATTATGGGAATCTGGGATGGAGATTGTGAGGGAGATGCTCAGTGTTGGGGGCTGAGTTGGGACAGAGACTCTTCTGCAACTGAGGGCTGCTCTCTTGCTCTCAGTGTCCTTGCTGGGGGAGCGGGTAGTCCAGGGTTGCTTACTCCTTGGAGGTCATGTAGGCCATGAGGTCCACTGCTCTGTTGCTGTAGCTGTATTCATTGTCACACCAGGAAATGACCCTCAACAACTCCAGCATCAAAGGTGGAAGAGAGTGAATTGCTGTTGAAGTCGAAGGAAACAACCTGGTTCTCAGTGTATTCCAGGATGCCTGTTAGTGGGCCATCAGCTGCCAGCTTCACTACCTTTTTGATGTCATCATACTTGGGAGGTTTTTTCCAGGTGGCATGCCAGATCCACAACAGATACATTGGGGTAGGAACACAGAAGGCCATGCCAGTGAGCTTCCCATTCAGCTCTGGGATGATCTTGCTCATAGTCTTGGCAGCACCAGTGAATGCAAGGATCATGTTTTGAGCTTCCCCATAGCCATTACACTACAGATTTCCAGAGGGGCCATCCATAGTCTTCTGCATGTCAGGGATGTCATGGACTGTGGTCATGAGCCCTCCCATGATGCCTAAGTTTTCATGATTGACCTTACTTAGGAGGGCTAAGCAGTTGGTGGTGCAGGATGCATTGCTGACAATCTTGAGTGAGCTGCCATATTTTTCATGGTTTATGCCCATCACAAACATGGGGGCATTGGCCAAAGGGGAAGAGATGATGACCCTTTTGGCCCCACCCATCAAGTGGGCCCTGGCCTTCTCCATGGTGGTGAAGATGCCAGTAGACTCCACAACATTCTCAGCACCAGCATCACCCCATTTGATGTTAGCGAGATCTCACTCCTGGAAGATGGTGATGAGCTTCCCATTGATGACAAGCTTCCCATTCTCAGCCTTTCCTGTGCCATTGAATTTGCCATAGGTAGAGTCAAACTGGAACATATAGACCATGTAGTTGAGGTCAATGAGGAGGTTGTTGATGGCAACAATCTTTACTTTGCCAGTTGCTGAGCTGAAGGCAGTCCTAGTAACCCAGCACCCAATATGACCAAATCTGTTCACACGAACCTTCACCTAGAGAACAAGGCTGGCACTGCACAAGAGATGTGGCTGTCTCTGGACCAGGGAGAAACAGAGAGCCTACATTGATTTTTTTATAAACTTCCATAAAATTTGTTTCCTTCTTATTTGTTCTATGTCCTCTTCAACAAAATCTTGATCTCAGTACTTATGAATAGAGAGTTTGTCCTGTTTTAGAGGACAAGCGAGTTTACTGCATTGCAAAATCACCTACATTGTCTTTGAAACTCTTTTTGACATAAACTGTTATGAAGAATTGGTAGAGAAACAGGCACTATTCAGAGTTGACTTGGATTCATTCCTAGGGTTGTTCTCTATTTCAGGATGGGGAATATTGTTACCCTGCCTAATAGTGCTCACACCCCTGGAGTTTCACTTCTACTTTACCGGCAGTATTACAAAGAATTATTCTGTAAATCTGTGGCATCAACAACAGATATTTATTTTTGTGTACTACAGGAAGACTAAACTCTAACCTCAAGATGGTTGAGAGACTTGATTGTTTTAAAAACCAAAAGTGCTCCACAAGACTTGCCTGAATTCTCATCAGTCATGGGCCACATCCTTGAGTTATGTGCACTATTTTAATATGGCCTTTATCTGCACATGGAATCCTACCTGTATGCATTCATGCTTCTAAATTTTCTCTCTATAGGAAATCTATTGTCCTCAGGTAGCAGCACAGACCATAGACATATACATGGGTTTGGGTGTTGATAGCATGGCCATGGGCATCAACATGATTTTAGGTGGTGGCAAAGACAATCAGAAAAGTCTTTGGTGGTAACATGGACCACAAACATCAACTTAGTCCCCAGATGAATCAGGATCATGAACCCCAACATAACATTTTGAAGTAGCATGGACTAGAGACATCAACATGGTCTCAGGTGACTATTCTTATCTTCATGGACCCCAGTAGTATAAATGTTCATGGACATCAATATGGTTTTAAGTGGCAGCACAAGACAAAGTACATTATGTGAAATTCCCAAATAATCCATAAACTATTACCTCATAATAATGACAATAATTGTAACAGGAACGATAAAATAGTACCAGTTGTATTATACTAAGAAGCCTGTCTTTATTTCAAATGAATTAATCTTATTTTGCCATGTCTTGATGTCCACATAATCTTACATTTGGGGTCTTGCAATTTCAGCAATTGCTATTTAGGGGTAAAACATGTACAAAATGCATCTCACAACAATTACGTGCAATCTTTTCTAACTCTTCTAAAATATACTTGCTCCTAGGTCTTCAGGGAAGCCTGACCCGTGTGCACATTAGACACCCTTGGTCTCTCTGAACAACCCCCTTGTAGAACCTGAGCCAATTATGCTTGAGTGTCTTTCATAGTCCCATTGGAAATGTTCTTATTCTTTTCCCCAAAAATTTCCTTTTTTTTCTTCTTAAGTTTTTGGCTTTGCAATTCAGCTTGTATTTCTGATTTGGACTCTAATCTTTTGGGTATTAAAATGTCAGCTTTCTCTAACCAGTAGCCTTTGGCTCAGCTTTCCCTTTGGCTCTTGGGGCCTCAAATTTGTTCTTTCTCCAGGTTCATTGTATCCAACCCTGTTCTTGCCAGAATCCAGGCTGGCAGTTTTGCCTCTGCTTGAAGCCACTTAATGAGTTTGGCCAGGGTTTCACACACTCCTTGTGGTACACCAAGACAGTGCAGAATAGATGTAAGTTCTAGAAAATGAATTTCCTTCTTTTTGAGAACACACAGCCAGGACTCATGTTCCTGTCCTCCGATAGGTTCCTGATTCTAAAAGATAGAATATGAGCATAAACCTTGTACATGCCTGAGCCTGGTCCAGAATAACCATCTTTTCCATTCTCCGTTCCTGTCTGTAGTCTGGGAACAGGGGACTTGAAGGTTCTTGAGAAACACCCACAAGATGAAATTTTGCCTGGGTCAACAGATTACACTATGGATAAACTATCTACTGAATTCTTGAGTTAAAGAGTGTCACATTAATGAAAAAATAATGTTCATAGCATTTGAAGACTTTTTAAGCAAGTAGATATAATTGCTCAAACTAAGAAGTCTAAATACAAGAAGAAAGAAAGGTAAATTTACCATCTTAGTTTGCTTGTTGGTTTTGATGAATGGAACCATACCTCTATTGGCTAAAGTGAGAGAGTCCTTCTCAAATGTGCCACGACTGAAGTTCACCTTCTACTTAGGGTCTGGGACCATGTTAAATCCTTTATTATTCTCTCTCTCTCTCTCTCTCTCTCTCTCTCTCTCTCTCTCTCTCTCTCTCTCTCTCTTTCCCTCTCTCTCTCTCTCTCTCTCTCTCTCTCTCTCTCTCTCTCTCCCTCTCTCTCTCTCTCTCTACACACACACATACACACACACACACACACACACACACATACACACACACACACACATACACACACATACACACACACACACTCTTTAGCTTTATTTTACAATTATATATTTACTTGTTAAACAGTTCAAATCTTTTGTAAGGTGGAGTTCAATTTGTAGTTGGTGGGAAGGAAAAGAGTGAAATGGACAGGAGTGAAAATTCTCTGAAGCAGAAAGAAGGGAAGGCCATCAAGTAAGCCAGTCTTCCCTGGAGTCTCCCAGGTGAGCAGTCGGTAAGCAAACCAGTTATTGTAGAGCAGTGGAATTAAGGGTAACTTTGAAAATAGGAGTTAAAGAAACCTGGAGACGTCAATTAGCAGATACCTTCAAACATACAAACATGACACAAACTGCTTTATTCCTCCTTTCTGTTTTCTTCTCTTTTATCCTTTCATTTTTCTTTCTGCTTTTGTTTTTGTTTTGAAACAGGGGTCTCCTGCAGCGCACACTGGCCTCCACTTTTCTATAGAGCTGAGAATGACTTTGACCCTCTAATACTCCTGCTTCTGCTAACTCCCCTCATGCTGGAACTAGAAGCATATGTCACATACCTAGTTGATGTGTTTCTGAGGAGATGAAGCTAAGACCTTACGTATTCGAAGCAACCACCCCACCAGTCGATCACATTTGATGTCCCCAAACTCCTTTAGAATATGCTCTAAGATTGTTTTGAGGTGGTTGTGGCCTAGCAACAGGAGCCCAGAACTCAGCTTGCATTCTGAAGGTGCATCTTCATCTATGTCTCAGGGCCTCTCTTTCCTTCTCTGCAAAACAATATCCTCCTATCTTGCAGGGTTGCAATACCTAATTTGCCTGAACTCTGGCTTGGCCTTTAAACTTTGCTGCTCTGCCAGTGCATGCAGTAAGGTTGAGTCCCAACTTTCCTCATCACAGCATGTTCTCTAGAATGAGGACAGATTGTGAATGATTGTGCAAGCCAGGTTGGGGAGTTTGGATCTGCCCTGGGGTGAAGGAGAAATGTCAAGGATAATGAAGGCTATGAGAGCCTTGAAGACTGGCTGCACTAACCAGTCTCCTGGAGCATTGCTTAAGTTTCATCTTTCCTCTTTGGGTGTTAGGAAACAAGAGGATATTGGACGGTTCCGTATTCATTCTGTGTAATTCCCTCTTGGACTTTCCCTTTAACAAGTGCAGAGGAGCCACTGCAGTGCCTCCTGTGTAGATACAGTGCTGGCTGGGTTTCCATTGTTCTGGGGCACTTTTACTCACAGCCCTAAGTGGCAGCTATCATCATGAATGCTGCTTTCTCAGCATGTACAAGGTCTCACCGATATCCCTCAAATGCCTCATAACCACATGTCTGGGGAGACTCTGACTTTGGCCTCAGTAGCAACTAGATTCTTGGTGAAAATAAAACTATTATATCAGGGTCCTTGTACTGACACAGGGGATCACAGAGGCTTTCAAAGTGTCATTGGCTCTTCTTTTAATCATCATCAACTGTTGAAGTACACAAAATAAGACTTCTTTATGGATGCAATAATCTCTAGCAGTATGAGGCTCTGCCAGTCCAACCAAGTGTTCCCTTATAGAAAGCCTTAGAGGGCTGATGTTAAAACCATCTAAGGGATATATTTTTCCTTGGAAAACACATAGTTTTAAATTTATTGCAAAAGCTAAAAGGTATCAAGCTAAATCTATCTGTTTAAAGCCCATCTGTAAAAGAAAAATCAGAGGTTGTTGCTAGAGAGGGTCAAGAATTCGAAACAGTAGTTAAAACAATTACCCATCCTCACAACTGTAACTTCCTGCGAATGAGTGAGGTTCTAATTCAAGGAGAGTGCACTTGAAACTGAAGAATGTTTAGTAAGCAGAAGAGAAACTATCAGCAGTAGGAAGGCCACATTTCAATGATTCCTCTGAGATTATCTGTTATCAGACAAGCTTCAAAGCACGTGCTTTCACTCTAGGGATCAGTGTGTGGGGTGGCTTTGCAATCAGTCCGTCCATCTTAGGACTCTTCTTTGGCCTGTTAATACTAGCAAACAGCTTGTCTCTGCTGCTCACTGTGTGTGTGTGTGTGTGTGTGTGTGTGTGTGTGTGTGTGTAATTCTTAAAAGTGTACATACTTTAAAACTTTAATGAATTTATTTTATATTAATTTTTATGCAATGTATTTTGATTATATTACTTTCCAAACTGCAAGGCTTCTCAGATCATCACCTCTTTTTTATCCACTTTCATATGTAAAAGTAATTTTAATTCTCCAGATGTAATTTCTGACTTGAAGGCTTACTGCTGAATAAGCTGAGCCTTTATCATTCTTTTTGAGCATGGGCTGGCTGGTTTATCTCAGCTGTTTTGGCTCAAAACTCTTCTCCAAGCTGACTGAATCAAACTGGTTTCTTTCTCAGCTTCTCAGTGAATCACTCAGCATGAACAAACTGCCTCTGAATTCCATGAGCTGAACTTCATTGACTACACTGATTGCATGAACCCAACTGAACTCAACTGTATTTAACTCAACTGTATGCAATTGATGTCCTTTGAATCATGCTCACTGAACTACCCTCCCCTTCTCACTCACTGTCAAGTCTTTCTCTGATTCATCACTTTGTCTACCCCTCAATTAGATGTCAGTTTCAAGCATGGATGTTTCATTCTACAGATAAGGTTTACTTTCATTATTTGGTATTAAAGGTGTGTATTTAGGGTGTGCCCACATTCCACTCAGATCACACTGCAATCCAAGGCATGTGTGCATTCCAGGCAGATCATATAGACAATAGAAACAATTGTCAATTCCACAAACAGTCCTTATTGAAATCCATTAGTGTAGTGATCCTATCCATAATCACATATGAATATTCAGGCTGTTTACTTTGTGGTATTTATAATTGTTTCTATTGTAATAGTTAAATCATATACATTTTGTTAGCTTAAATAAGTAGAAGATGTAGAACAATTTTAATCCAGCAACATGGCTGCTCTGACAAGAGATCACATCTAAAGGCCTTCTAAGTCTATGTGATCTGACGGTAAAACAGACATGGCTGTAACATATACCTTTAATTCCAAACAATGAAAGTAAAGTTAGTTTATAGAAGGAAGTAGCCATGTTGTTAGATTAAAATCTCCGTACACTCATTTTTTAAAATTATATTTTACAGGGAAGAAAGCAAACCTCAGACACATTGAGCCATATTTCAAGGCCCATATTTCAACTAGGAAGTGGCAATGAGGAGCCTGATGCCTGGAAGCTACCCTGTTTGCTGCTGTAGCCAGCTCCAAGAATCATATCGGAAACAGACAAGTGTCACAAGTTTTTTTCTATAAGTGAGAGATTTGGACTTCAGGGCCCATAACATTGTGCTCTCTGACTCAGTGTTGCCAGAATATTCTGATGATGTGGCTGCCTGGACAGCTGCTGTCATGTCTTTAAACACACACTGCAGGATAGCATACAAATAGTTCCACTGATGGCTAATTCTGTCTGGGTGCTACATGTCCTTCATGGACAAAGGAACTTTCAAGTCAGGTCATCTGACAGCAGTGAAGGAAGGTAGCAGCTGAAAGATGGCAGATACCCAGATCAATATTCCAGGCTTTTCTGTCTTTCTCTATTCTCTATCAGCTATTCTAGGGGTCCTGCTGGCCCTGCCTCCCATCATGTAGGAGTACAGGCCGATTTTAATGCAGGTCTCCTATTGAGCTATATTCCTCTCTCAATTCCTGGTTTGCACAATCTGTAATACATTGTTTTCTAAGATTCACACATCTACAGAAGCTATGATGTCTCTCCAGCACCCCTAGACCTTCTGAACATTGCTCAGGGACCATAGCACATAATGTCAAACATGTAAGTGGTCATTTTTCAGCTTCTAAAATCTATTCATGCATTTTAATAGTATATTTATTCATAAGTGTCCAAACTTGGTAACAATCAAGATGTACTTCAATTGGCACAGAGATAAGTTATGAACATATCAGATGATGACATGTTCCTCATTAACACATAAAAGAAATACCGAGGCATAAGGAAACATACACATCATTTAAATGAATATTACTAGGTGAAGAAAGAAATCTGAAAAGGATGTAGATTATGTGATTTCTAAACTCAAACCACTTGACCTTTTGAAACAAGCAAACTATGGTCACAAAGTAAAAAAAAATTAAAATCTATTGGTTATAACAGGTTACTGAAGGAAGAAGAGAATGAAGTTTTTTTTTGTTTGTTTGGTTTTTTCTTTGTTTTTGTTTTTCTGCACAGGGATACCGTTCTCAAGTTCTTAATGGCAGATACACGTTGTTATGTAATTGTCTGGACATGTAGAATGGACAATGCAGAGTAAGCCCCAATGTAAACCATAGTCTCGGGGTTGTAGCAGCCCAGAATAGATTCAGTTGTTACAAATGGAACCTTCTAATGAGAAATGTTGAAAATGGTGGTGGCTCTGTGTGGGACAAGCACATGAGAATGAAATCCCTCCATCTTCTCTCAGGTTTTACTCTGAATCTCAAACTGCTAAATAGATAAAAGTCATTAGAAGAAAATAAACACCATGACACAGTTTGTGAGGACCAGGCCACCCTTCCCCTTGCCTGACAGGTATTCCACAATTAATTTCCACTGTGCATAGCCTTAACAAACTGATAAAATAAACATGAGTCCAGATATAAGGACATTGCCTGGAACAGAACCTCATCTCTGGTCCTATAGTAAGCAGAGCCTTGTAGGCCTCTCCTAGTTCTCGTTTCTTAGGCTTTAGGAATCTGTCTGAAGTTAATGAGGATGGCATGTGAACTGATTAGTGTTCCTGTGTGGTTAGCTTCCTGTATACTCTTGGGTTTCTTTTTTATGACTTTTTCTTTTTTTTTATTCATTTTATACCCCAAACACAGTGCCCTTCCCCAGTCCTGCCCTTACAAATCCCTGCCCCATTACACCTCCCCTTCTTCACAGAGAAGGAAAAGCACCTCTTGGGTACCCCCTGCCCTAGAACATTTAGTACTAGCAGGACTAGGCACATCTTCTTCTCCCACTGAGGGAATGTAGTCCAGGTAGGGGAAGGTGATCCAAAGGCAGGCAGCAGGGTCAGAGACTGCCCTTGATCCAATAGTTAGAGGACCACTTGAAGATCAAGCTGTAAATCTGCTACAAATGTGTTGGGAGCCTATGTCCAACCATTGCATGCCTTTTGGTTGGTGGTTCATTCTCTGTGAGCTCCCCACACCTCAACTCCAGGCCCTGCTTAGTTGACTTTGTAAGTCTTCTTGTAGTATCCTTGACTTCTATGGGCTTGCTCAAGTTTATCTCCCACTCTTTTACAAGACTCCCCGAGCGCTTGTCTGTGGGTCTTTGCATTGGTTTCCATCCACTTACAGCAGTTCTTCACCTGTAGGTCATGACCTGTTTGGGGTCACATGTCAGATATCTTTTCTATCAGATACATTACAGTTCATAACAGCTACAAAATTACAGAAATGAAGTAACAAAGAAACAGTCTTATGGTTGGGGGTCAAGAGGAACTGTATAAAAGAGTGGCAGTGTTAGAAAGTCTGAGAAGTACTGCATCAGCGGAAGGAGCCATCATTTGTGAAAAACTCAAGTGTGAATGTGTGCTTTATTTCTAAACCCGGAAATGTCCCGGCTTGTGCCTAACACTTTTTTTTTTTTTTAAAACCAGGCCTGATTCAGACCAGCCTCTCTCCCACTACTGGCCCACCCTCTCTGAATTTCTTTAGCCTTTATTTTCCATGGAAAAAGAGGTTTTGGATTCTCAAAAAAGCCTTGTCCTTCTCTCAAATGAACATCTCTATCTTAATTTTCCTGTATACTCTTTGTATCTACAGTGGGCTTTGAAGTTTTTTAGGAATTCAAACACTTGAAGATTTAACCATTAGTGGAAAGAAAAAGTCATGGCTCACCAGGGGATCAGAACTTCTGTGTTATTGAGGTGCTTGCTAGGATGCTCTGTATTGTTAGGGCCTGTTATATTGTTATATGTATGCACTTCCAGAGATATTGAAGTATTCCCTAGTCTCTCTCCACCATGTTCTAACAACATCATTCCCCAAGTTATAATGATCATAAACATCTCCAGACATTGTCAACATTTTCTGGGGACAAGGACATCCCAGTTGGTAAGCATAGGTCTAAATCAGCAACCATCCTAGTGTTCCTAGTTGGTGCCCAACAGTACTCTCATTTCTGGGAAAGTCCAGGCCTTCCACTCAATTACAAGAAAGCCTGGCTTTGGAGAAGGCTCTTACAGGAAGCCATAAAGTCATTCTCTGCTCTCTCACCTTGGTTGTGAAGATAACACAATCAGGCTGCAGAGGCGGTGGTTTGGCAACTTCAAAGCTAAGCCGAAGGGAGTGGAGGGACAGGAGCTGGGACCAGAGGTCTTATCTGAGACTTGAATATTCTCACCATTATCATCTCTGGAGAGGGGACCTTGGGAGAATACAGGAGGAGTCAAAGGCCAGATTGCTATCTTTACATTTCCAGAGACAGAAACAGGATGAGGAATTAAGAAAGTAAAGTAAAGCCAGGCAGCGAGGTTCTGGGCTGTTTGATGGTGAGAGAATGTGTATGTAGCAATCTGTCTAGACTCTACACAGCCTGTGCTGGTTTAACACCCAGAGTGGGGCTCCTCCTTCAAAAAGGAGATGGGTAGGGTGGAATGAGGGAAAGATCTGCATGAGGGGATTTAGAAGAGAGGGGGACTGATATTGGGACATATAAATATTTAAATATAAAACAATGAGAGAGAGAGAGAGAGAGAGAGAGAGAGAGAGGAAGGAAAAGGGGGAAGAGGAGGAGGGAACCAGAGCTCTAGCTCTTGAGAATGTGGAAATTCTAGTCTTTGTTGCCTGGACACATACTAGATGCCCTTAGGCCTTAACCCTACCATCATCCTTTGATAAGAGATGTTTGCATGTTTTGGCATCATTATGTTTTTCTGGACTTTATAATAAGTTTATTTTTCACTCTTCTAATAACCTCACTTGACTGGAATCTGTTCTGCATACTGCAGCTGGAGTGGTTTCTCCAAATGGCTCTGCCCATTCTACATCCATTCTACGACTCCATCTTTATGCTCTCAGAAACATCCAGCAGGTAGAAGGAAGGAGGTGCAGACACTCTGACAACTTCATCACAGATGACACAGGCCCGAGCCGAGATGGCAATAGCTCAAAGTGGAGAAATGAAACTCTAAATGGGTTAAATTTCTGAAGTTTGAGGGCAAATCATTTGTCAGGGCTTAAGGAAGTGGGGAAATTAATTATGAACATTTATAGATAATTTACTCTGAGCTGGAGTCTGATGTAATTTGAATGCACATTAACTCTTTCTACCCTCCCAACAACTCTGAGATAGGAATAAGTGTTCCCATTTTGTACATGACGTGAGGCACAGAGATATTTAGTGACTTAAAGCTTACAGAGCAAAGAAGAACTGAGAGGGACTGAGATCCAACCAGCCTGGTTATATTGTTTGCTCTGATTTGCTAGGATATAGCTATGTAGCAAACTTCCAGCAGCCGTGGCCATTAAATTAGGTATGGATGGAAGAATGAAGAGTTTGAGAGCAAAAGTTGGGTTAGGCTAAGGGATGTTATGTCTATAGTGCATCTGGACTCAGGCTAGTCTAGAGAGCTACACTCAGGGGGACTGTGCAGTCAGAAGACAAGAGGAACTAAAAGCCCTGGGGCATCAGCAGTGAAGAACAATTGAAAGGAAAGTCAAGCACAGAGAATGAAAGAGAAATCCATTCTCATGAAGGGTGGTGCTCTGGGAATCAAGGGTGAGTAAGGTTCAGAAAGGAGAGCAAGGTCGCCAGGGAGAAAGCTATAAAGGAGCTCATTGAGATAAGGCTTGAAAAAGGCATTGTTTTTTGTTGGCCTCATGAGCTGCTAAGTTAATTTCCTCTTGCATTCATGAGCTACCTCCTATACCATGTGAAGACACGGGTAATTTCTAGTAAAGGGCTGAGTGTGCAGAAGAAATTTATCACAGCATCCCTTTGCTTTAGAGGTTCAGGCCCCTGTTGTTTTTTCCAATTTGTTAAGACAGGAATTTTATTAGGTTTGTCTGCACCTAGAGTTGGAAGAGATAGGGTGTTCCCAGTCTCCTCTGTACTTGACAGTGCTGGTGCAGATGGCTGCCAGATGTAGCTTTGTGGTTCTTTGTTTCCTCAGTAGTAGAAATAAATATGAAAGATCTTCTTTCGTATACTAGAAACTGATGTCTTTGCAGTTTGAGTCCCCAGACCTGTAAAACTGGACATTAGTATTCTTTCTCAGATAAAGTGACTAGGATAAACATGTGTGGCCTGAACAAAGACGATCCCATTAGAAAAAAAGCATTTTTACCTGGATATCTTGCAGCTAGCCACCTGAGTCCAAAATCCTAGAAGTCTGGTTTTGACTGTTTCTTTATGCACAGCACTATTTAGGAGAAGGTTGGCATAGCTTTTTCATATTTTTCCATTAAACCACCATCGTCTGGATCCAAAAGTGCCTCTCCATTTTGTGCCTTTGCAGGAGGCTCCCTCCCATTGTGCCTTATAGGACATGGTATTGCAATGTGAAGCCCATGCCCCAAGTATCCATCATCTGACCACTTCTGTTTCTTTTTTGGCTGTTGCCTCTCACTGAATGATATAAACCTCAGCCTAAGCACAACCACTTGGATCTTGTGTGATGGTACCCTAATTTTATCTTGCATGCTCTGTTTTCAGGGTTTATCCTGTGACTTTCTCTTCTATATTTTGAGATAACTTTCTTTTCCTTCCTTCCTTCCTTCCTTCCTTCCTTCCTTCCTTCCTTCCTTCCTTTCTTCCTTCCTTCCTTCCTTCCTTTTTCCCTTCACATCCCATACTTTCTTACCTCCTTTCGTCTTCTCTTTTGGAGATAGGGCTTCTTTGTAGTCCTGGGTATCTTGGAGCTTACTAAGCCTTAAACTCATAGAGGTCTGCATGTCTCCACCTCTCAAGTGCTGGCATTAAAGGCATAAGCCACCACACCTAATGCTCTCTCTTCCTCATTCGTTTGTTCTTTCCTTCCTTCCTTTCTTCCTTCCTTCCTCCCTTCCTTCTTTTCTTTCTTCATTCTCTCTATCTTCTTTCTTTCCCTCCTTTCCTTCTTTCTTTTCTTCCTTCTATCTTCTTTCTCTGCCTTCCTCCCTTCCTTTTTTTCTCTTCCCTTTGTTCTTCATTTTCTCTCTGTTTTTTCTTCTTTATCCTTTAGTCCTCATCCACTTTCTCTTCTTTTTTCAGTTTTGGAAGTAGGGTTTTATTATGTATCAGAGGCTTTCAACTAGACATTCCTGCTTGTGATTTCCAAGTCCTAAGGACTGCAGTCATGTGCCATGATGTCAAATGACTCATTCTTTTTGTATTAGTTTTTTTCTCTTCTTAAAACATTTACCAGAAATTCTTAGAACATAAACAACTTATCTCCTACTTCTCTCTTTTGATTCCCTTAGGGCAAGGGCAGTGCTGCCCCCATTTTTGCATCACTTTGTATTCTGTTTACCATTTTCTTGGTTTTTTTTTTTTTTCTTCCACTTTGCTACAGTGTCAGAAGATAGTGAAAATACATGATTCTAGCTCTCCACTGGAACTGACTCCATACTTAATAAAGAAGTATCTAGATTTTGGGGTGGGAGCAGTTGGTACCAAAGTCTGAAGAGGGCAGGGAGTGGAGAGTGGCAGGCAGTTGGGAGAGATGGCATTTCTGCATCATCCTGGGTAATAGTATAATGCACATCCCACACTTACTTCTTCCTGCCCCTCCATAAGGTGTGAGGGACCTCACCCCTGTTTTCAGACAGTGATAATCCTGCTGAACCCCTCTGAATCAAGGCCTTACCCTGAGTCTCATCTTTGGAGTCTCTTTTTCTTTTGCGAAAGTGAAATAAGATATACTTGTATGGTGAATTTCCTTTGCTATAGGTCGAGTGTTGGGACATGGAACAGAGTCTGAGGAAAATACTTCTAAAGTCTTGAATTGGGCTACAAAGATAGGTTTTCACCTCCATTTGAAAACATGCATGCAGTACTTCAGGCTCACTCATCTGAAGTGTTGTAAAGGACAGGGAGACTTAGGTTGTGAGAAGTAATCAGCTAAGATGGAAAGGAGGTATTCCACCCTCTCCACCTCCCCTCTTCACACTGGAGAAAGCATCTCAGAAGGACTTTTCTGCCTTCACCGAAAGGAACACTGAAATTTCTAGACAGAAAAAAGTAAAGCGTTCTCTCAAACTGTATACCACAGATGGCCCATGACCTTTTCCACTCATAAACCAGCCGCACGTAATCATGCCATACAAAGACTGGGAATGGTTGATGGAGTCCTAGTGGGTGATATCTGACTTGATCTATACAGTACTCTTTCCTCTTCCTTCCCTCCCTGCATTTTACCCAAGAGGAAGCTGAATCTCAGAAAAGTCAAGTGGCTCATCTTGGAATTCCACAGTCATGCAGTCTTCGCTTCATTCAGTCTCATTATTACCAAACACTGTCATCATTCAGAAGTAACTTCAGTGCTGCTGATGCAGTGCTGTGTTGGATATTTTCTATAGTGTATCCTGCCCTCAACACTACACCACTTCAAATCTGGATCCTGTTAACTGGACCTAAGGTTATAAATAAGTAAATAAATAAGTAAACTTAAAAGACATAAAATTGGAATAGGGAATATAGTGAGAATTTGAGGGGGGTAAGAAGATGTATATGATTATATATGCATGTATATATTTATGTTTATTTGTATATGTATTTTTATTTCCTTTATATATGAAATTATCTCAAATGAAAGTAAAAATTGCCATCAGGTAGCAGCTTGGATTACAAAGAAAAGAAAAAGCTGCAGTGTGTGCACAGAGTTCATTGTTAATGTTGTCGGGTGTCTCAGACAACGTTTTTCCCCAGTGTTAGGATATTTAGTGCTGGGATTTCATGAATCCTAGATATGTGGTCCACCAAACAGCTACACTCCCAGCTTTATGCACATGCCTTTTAAAGAGTGATTGGGGAAAGATGGAGGCAGAAGCAAAGACAGAATCTAAAGAGGTGTCTATCTGTTCTTCTTACGTGCCTGTCAGTGTCCTGACAGCAGGACTTCTCTACCCACCACTGTCTTATTACTTGCCCACTACAGTGTTCTGACACCAGGACTTCTTTCCTCTAAATTTTCAGTTGTCTTTGGGGCTCCTAGACTCTTTTACATTATACAATGAGAAGAATTTTTCTTAGGGATGAAAAAAATGACACTTGGCTTCTACCCAGGGATAGCTCAGTTATTGGGTAAATGTAGGGGCGGCCTCACCCTGGCAGTGTGTTGGCAGCTGTCCTGGAAAATAAAAACATTGCCTGTTTACACATTCAGGAAACTGAAGTGTTTTATGGGCACAGTCATCAAAATCAAACAAAGAGATTTCTGGACAATATCTACAGGAAGCCGTTTACCTGGACAAAAGAAGCCCGAGAGGAAATTTCACAGTCTTCAAATATTTGAAGGTCTGTCGTGCAGCTATTGAACCAGTCTGGTTTGGGTGGCTACAGGAAGGGCCACAAAACCAGTGGGAAGAAATGAGAGGGAGACAGGTATAGCTTGGTGTCTGGAAACAAAACAAAACAAAGCATTCCAACAATCTCAGCTGGCCGGGGAAGAAATGGAGTGGCTTTTGGTGGTGATGAGATGCCTTCCTCTACCACTAGAAGTATGTGTGTAAGGGGGTGAAGATACCAGTTTAATAAATGCCTTTTATAACTGACTCATTTTCTTAACTAACACTCATTAAACAACTGCTATATGATAGACATATAGCTGCCACGCTGAAAGGACAATAAGCAAATGAACAAAGATCTTTAAAGGGAATTATAACAAGGTGGGACTGACGTAAACACCACAGTGGTAAGGAATAAGATAGACATGGCAGCCATGTGCATTTATGTATGCCTGCCTGTGTTTGTGTTTCTCTGTGTTTGCAAGTACATGCACACATATGTCTGAGTAACAAATCAAATGCACTTTATTGGATAGTTTGACTACTCATTCCTGAGGAGACAACTTCTGTGGTAAAGTCCGTGACCAGAAGGGTCAGGAAAGATAACAGTGTAGAGTGAGAGCAAGCTTAGTCTACTCAGAACGGCAGGTATGACTAGTAGTGCTGAGCACAATGGATAACAGGTTGAGGCAAAGGGCAGAAAGGTTCTCTCTCTCTGCGTGTCTCTCTCTCTCTCTGTCTCTCTCTGTCTCTGTCTCTCTCTGTCTCTCTCTCTCCCCCCTCTTTTTTCTTTTTTATTAAATAGTCTTTGTATTTATATTTCAGATATTATCCCCTTTCCACCAATCTCATTCTCCTCCCCCTCCCATTGCCTCCATGAAAGTGCTCCCTCTCCAAACCTTCCTCTCCTACCTCAGCATTTCCCTACACTGCATAAACGAACCTTTGCAGGACCAAGTCCTCTCCTCTCACTGATGCCAGAGAATGATATGTTCCACTGCATATGTACCTGAAGCCATGGGTCTCTTTGTGGAAATTCATTGGTTGGTGTTTTAGGCACTGGGAACTGTGGTGGGTTTGATTACTTGATCATTTTGTTCTTCTCATGGGATTGTAGATCCTTTCTCTAGCTCCTTCATTGGGGTCCCAATATTCAGTCAAATGGTAACCTGGAAGCATCCTCCTCTGTATCTCTATGACTCTGTCAGAGCCTCTGAGGATTGCTCTCAGTAAGCACTACTTGGCATCAGTAGTAGTGCATGGGTTTAGTGGCTGCATGTGGGATGGATCCCCTGGTGAGACAGTCTTTGGATGATCTTTTCTCCAATCCCTGTTTCTCTATTTGTACCATTAATTCCTCCCATGAGAGTTTTTTCTTCTGAGAGGAACTGAGGCATCTACCTTCTGGTGTTCCTTCTCTTTGAGCTTCATAAGTTCTATGAATTGTTTCTTGTATTATGAGATTTCTTGGCCAGTATCTACTTATCAGTGAGTATATACCATGAGTGTTCTTTTCTGACTGGGTTACCTCACTCAGGATGCTAGCTTCAAGTTTTATCCATTTGCCTAGGAATTTCATGAAGTCATTTTTAATAGCTGAATAGTACTCTACTGTGTAAATGTACCACAATTAGTGAATCCATTCCTCTGTTGAAGGACATCTGGGTTATTTCCAGCTTCTGGCTTTTATAAATAAGGCTGCTATGAACATGGTGAAATATGTGTCCTTGTTAGATGCTGGAGCTTATTTTGAGTATATGCTCAGGAGCGGTATAGCTGGGTCCTCAGGTAGTACTATGCCAATTTTCTGAGGAAACATCTGACTGATTTCCAGAGTGGTTGTACCAGCTTGCAACCCCACCAGCAGTGGAGGAGTGTTCATCTTTCTCCACATCCTTGCCAGCTTCTGCTGTCACCTGAGTTTTTGATCTTAGCTATTCTAACTGGTTTGAGGTGAAATCTCAGGGCTTTGTGCCTCATTCTAAAAATTAGATACATTGTATTTACATTTGAGATATTATTTTTCCCCACCTACTCCCCTCCCCTTCCATTTGCTTCACAAAGGTGCACTTTCTCTTCTATTAGTTTCAGTGAACCTGGTTTTATATGAAGATTGTGCATGGATGTTCTTACTGGTTATGATGAAACACTTCTGAATCATGTAAGGATGCTGAGGCTGTATTTTCTGAATGGAAATTGAACTAACAGACTTTTAAGTTTCAAAAATCTTACTTGTATATATGTATGTATGTATGTGTGTGTGTATACATGTACACATGTTTGAGTGAGCCATGGTGCTAATGAACAACTTATAAGAGTCAATTCTCTCCTTCTTTCATGTGGATACTAGGAATCACAGCTAAGTCTTCAGGGTTGACAACTAGGGCCTTGATTTGCTGAACCATCTTGCTGACTCTCAGGAGAGTATTTTAACCGTGTGTAAATAGACAATCATGCCCTGGGCTCATACTTGAGATTTGGTCATCTAATGTAAATAACAATGCTAAAGATTTAAGGCAATGGTAACTGCTACTTAGGGTTATACTTCGGAGGCTATGCTGGCCACAGGGTTTCTGCTAATGTATCATCTGCACACCAGTTTATTAGATGGATGCTGGACAAGTTTAATTCATTTCAGTAATTACATGCTGGATTGTTTTCCATGTGCAATGCTGCAAAAATACACAAGGCATAAAGGGCAAAGTGCCTTGACTGGCAAAGATGTAGAATTCTATAAATAATAGAACAAACAAACAGAGGAATATGTTAGACATTCTGCTGGGTAGAAAAAAGGAGAGTAAAAATGCTGGCATGTTAGTTTCCAGGGGGAGGACTCTGATAGAAATTTTGCAAGCTGCTGTTAGAAAGGAAAGTAGAAAAGAAGCTTGGCTGGGTATGCCTGAAACCTCAGCTACTTATCAACAGCTTCCTGTTGCAAGGTTTCAAGGTCAGCATGAGCAACTTAGTGAGCTTGTGTCTCAAGAGAAATACTAAAAAGAAAGTTGGTCTATAGCTCCAGTGAAGCACCCACCCAGCACACATGAGGTGAAAGGTTCAAATCTCAGCACCACATATAAAAATATTAATTAATAAAAGAGCGAGTGAGAGGGTAGGATCCATGTGTGAATTTGGGTAAAGGATTCCCTAGAGCATTCCTGAAGGCAGAGAACACAGAGACCATTTCCAACATCTGAGTTCCTTCCTTCCCAGGACTCTGGGTTCTGACTTCCAGTGACACAGAAGACTTTTGTTTTTTGTTTAATAAGGAGAGCAGAGCAGACCCCAGTTTTTCATTAAGACTTAGTAGTCAAGATACCAGGATCCCTGGCTCTTTGGTTTGGCAAAACAGCAGGGAGTTTTTTTTACCATGAAACTCACTTACTTCCCAGAATTCCTGCAACTCCAAGCCTTTGCAGATTGTCACATGGTCATATCACTATGTGCTGCAACCCGAGCTCACCTAGTCAAATTACCACCAACTGGCCCAAAGCCACAGCCAAATCAGCCCCACCGTTCTGCCTTGTTCAATCACCTGGGAGTGGAGCTCTGGAATGGCCTCTAATCTAGTGAACATACAGTAAAGACTCTAAATGGAACAATCAAACATTTTCTAGGGCTGAAGAGTCATAATTTTGGCATCTGGAACTAGATTTAAATGTTTCATACATTCCAGGAAGGAGAGAAGGGACTTTGATCTCCTAGTGCAGAATCTGCCAGATGCCAATTTTCATTTCTTCTCTGTGTTAGTACTGTGAGAAAAATATTATTACTAATTCATCCCCAATGCAAGAAACAGAGCTTCTGAGACTTGAAGGGATACAGTCAAGGACAGTCTACTGAGTGTCAAAATTTGATTCTAAGCTTATCATCGCCTAAACTTAGAAGTTTTCTGAAACTTTATTGTTGTATTTCAGTTGACCGATGGGCAAATCTTTAAAACCAGCAATGCTTTATACTTGATTGGGAGTTTCAGGAGAGCAGAGGCTATGCCTTCTTGTATTTTATCTCACTGGTCTGACTCTTCAATGAATGGGATGTGGCTCAGTAATAAAGTACTTGCTCAGCAAGTACAAGAACTCAGGTTCCACCCCAGTACTAATGTGTGCTCTGTCCATTTCAGTCAAGCATCTGTTATGGCATTGCTTATCTCTCCCACGAAATTTGTAAGGAAGACAAAACAAACAGTAAGTTAGTTCATGCATTAGAGAAAAGGCTGAGCCTAGAACAGATGATGAAGAGGCATTACCTTATTACTCAAGCTGGACCCTGCTGATGTACAATGGAGGAGTGGTCCACGCATCTCTTCATCTTCAGGCAGCACGATGTGGATCGTACAGTGTGCTCACTACAGTAGTTGCATGGAAATAAGAAACCCACCTGCACTCAGAGCTTTGTTTTTTTTCCAAGAGAGGGTGTGCAGGGCTGTTGTGTGGATAACCGTGAGAAGTGAAAAGAACAATACCTCAAGTTAACTGCACTCACCAAAGTGATCTACGCCTTCACAGAAGACCTCAGTGAAGACTGGGAGGCATCACTGACAACCTAGTTTGCAAACAGAAAAATGGGCCACGACTAATTGAATAACTTGACCAAGGAATTTACACCGTCTGGCATGATCACCAAGCTATGGCTGACATACTACCTAGTGTTTGATGATCACAATACAAGCAGAGCTGGGGATCTGTATTTGGAGCTCAACACAGTCAGTTTCCAGCCATCCTATTGAAGGCGCTTACATTACCCAATTCTAGGATTTTAGTGACAATTTTAGTGTTAGTATTTTCTATGTGTGCATTTGTGTTTGTGTGTGTGTGTGTGTGTGTGTGTGTGTGTGTGTGTGTGTGTGCGCATGCGCGAGTGTAAGTATATGCTTTCTTTATTCCCTCTTCCAGTTCTCTGTTCCTCTTCAAGAGAGTAGTGCAGCTGATTGCCTAATATGGTTCCACCTCAGTGTCTCTGTATTTGGAGAGAGCAGCTTCTTGCTCCTGGTTTATGAGGAAATGGAAATGATTGTTCCTGGCAGTGAATCAAAATCAGGAAAGAAAGGTGTGGGGAAGAACAGAAGAAGAAACAGGTTCACAAGGGGGAAGCCTGGACTCTTAGACTTGCTGGTTGGGAGCTATAAATATTTATGTGGAAGGGACACAGGTTTGTATGTTATTTGTATCCAGGCATGTCTTTGCTCCTGTTGACACTGTTGGAGCCAAGGATCTCAGGAGTGGCATGAGGAGCCTGGAAGCCTGTTAAAAATAAGGGCAGCCATCAGAGGACAGAAGCACACTTTGTATCTGACACAAAAATGCTTTCTCAGACATCTAAGTAATGGGGAGAGGTACAGAGCCTTGGCTGGGAAACAGGAAAGTGAATAGCTACTGATAAGCAGCAGTAAGTATCTCAGACACTAGTTTGAAAAAGATGTTGAGGGGACAGGGTATAGATTCAGAAGTGTGGGATTTGGGAAATTTTGTTCTTAACTAAGGGGGTCCTGAGGTTATATGAGCCAGTAAAGAATTTGAAAAGGAAGGGTAACATCGCTCAGCACCAACTACGGCCAGGTAGGACATCATCAAGTCATGTGTGGCCGTCAAGCCTAAGAGATGACACCACTATCTCCTTCTTTGAACTATAGAACAAAAGCACAAGGTGTCCTAGGGCATTTCCCAGAGCATTCTGCCAAGTGGCAGGAGGCATAACCAACACAGAAGGAATATTTGCCTGAGCTTCAGCACAGAGGAGTAGCCACGCATGTACGTCTGAGGGAACTTCCCCTTGCCCAGAGGTGTCCTGCAGTTCTTCTGAGAGCTCATACTCACCTTGGAGAAGCTAAGCATCCTTTCACTGCGGTACATACATACATGGTGTTCTTTCTCACTTGTACTTCAGGTATAGCCTTCATCTTTCTGAAGTCACCTCTTTTTATCGAGCTTCTGTTTACTTGACTGCAAGGCCATGAGGAGCTGAGGAGAGCAGGTATTGCTACACAGTAAAGACATGGCTAAGTAATCATTCCCAGGAGTGGCTAAGGGTCACTCAATGTGCTGTGCGCTATAGGCAACATGAATGCAGCATTGTATTCAAGTGCCACACAATTTTATGAGGTAAGAAATTAGTTCTCATAATATTGTGGTACACAGAAACAAGAAACTCACAATATTCCGTAAGGTGGAAGTCAATTTATTGGTGATATAAAGCAAGATTTGCTAATTTGGAAGTGGCAGAGGGAAATGGTATTACCTAGTGCCCACTCCTGAGCGCTTGCCTTGGATGATCCACAGATATCTGGTATTCAGGAGAATTGTCCGCAGCAGAACAGTGTGGGAAGAGCTGTAGTTTCTATGTGCCTCTTCTTGAGGTAGTGGTCGCTATTCGTAGTCAATGACAGAACAAAACACAAATGCTTAGCCTCTCCACTCAGCTGGCTCTGTAGTGCAGTTCTCACTTCACATGAGATCAACCTAGTCCCAATCTAAATTTATACCACTGCTAAATGACTTGCTCTGGTGCCGCTCAGCTGCTCATGTCCTCTCTAATGTCATTTCAATCTCCTCTCACAGAGAAACTGAATCAAGACAAGATCTCTTTGCTCATGGACCTCTGAGTCGCTAGCTCTAGATTCAGAGTGGCTTCTGCCAGCAGAGCAGAGCGTGGGAAAGCGTAGTGAAGGAGGCTACACGAGTCTGGGTTGGAAGTAACACCTAATGCTTCCTCCCACACTAGGTTGTTCCAGACAGTGCAAGTGAGGCTGAGAGGCAACTGTCATTTATCTGTGTGCCAGAAAGAGAGGTTATGGAATCTGGGACCTGCTAAGCTAGTCACTGGGAGAACAGCCCATTTCAACAGTGAGAAAGATGTGTGTTGGAAGTTTTAAATCACCCAGCCAAGGTTATAAAGTCATGCTCTAGGCTCGATGCAGGACACATAAGTCTGTGGGCAAGTTTTCATCACCACACACAGTCAAGGTGTTGAGTGTGTTCAGTGGCCAGTAATGACATGGTTTCCATTTAGGGTAGGTGTTGCACCTTGGTAACCTTATGGCCAAGGTTTGACATAATGAATGCCTTGGAATTCTCTCTTACCTGGCCACTGCATTGTAAAATAAACTATAATAAAATCTCCTTGGTTTACTTCTTCGCAGGGACCACTTGAGGAGAATACATAGAGATTTTAATGTCTGAAGCAAGACGCCTGTAAAGATGAGTGTGGAGTAAAGCAGCTAAATAACAGGGTTTTCAAACAGTGCCAGAACCTTTCCTCCAAGACTGAAAATTTGTACTTGAACTTCCAAAAAAAGTTGCATGCTATGCAGGGAGCTTCTGGGTAGCTGTAATGTGACTGTTTTCTGAGTGAGAACACAAGAGTTTCCAGAATGGCCTGGCTGGAAAAGAGTAATTTTGTTTTGTTTTTCTTCTCCTACCTTCTATAGTTTCCTATCTCCTTATTCCCCAGTTAAACTTCCCTGTTCCCATTTTTCCCCCCATTTCTCCTTTCATAGCACCTGTGTCCCATTGTCCACCTTCTCTAGATAGGGTCTTATTCTAACAGTGGTTGTGAACAAGTGTACACACACACACACACACACACACACACACACACACGAACAAATATATTCTTGTTTTTGATCTGTACAGTGGTGCCAGGCTGAATTTTAGTGAGTACTTTATGTAGAATAAACCTGTAGATGCCAGCCATTGCTTATGTGTTTACTATCACCAAATATACTCCACCTAGGTGGACTCGAGCCAGATCCTCACTACGTCCTTACATTCATCCATTCTGAAGGCCTGAACTTTATGTGCACATCACTGGGGGTTTCTGTTTCAAGTGAGAGAGGGGGATGGGGGGGAAGGGAGGAAAAGAGGGAGGGAGGGAGAGGAGACAAGCAGCAGAGAGAGACAGACAAACACAGACACAGACAGACACAGAAACAGAGAGAATATCCATGTTGTGTGCATTCAGTGTAAGTGACTGTCTCTGAAAAAACTTGTTCAATACTTAAGATACAGAACATATTAATGAAATACTGTTAGATATAAAAACAAGTGCAAAATGTATACGAGGAAGACGAGCACAAATTTGAATGAAGAGCTACACTGTTTGAATAAAATATGTACACAAAACCAAAGAGAAAATCTGTGCTCAAAAATAATTTTCAGTGTCCATTTCTTTTCTTTATTTTTGTTTTCCTTGGAGAGAATCATCATGTTTCACAGCTTCTCCTGACTAGTAAGCTAAAGGTGAATTAAGAATGATGCATATTATACCCCACAAATGTATCAAATGTACAAATATTGTTTAACATTTAAAAGTATTAAAAATTTTAAATAATATAAAGTATTAAAAATGTCTTGCTCAGCATCTCCAAGAATCAGCATCTGAAGAGGATAGGGGAGACCGGCCTAGTTCCCACCATTTCTCTTGGCTCCTGGTTAAGACTCATAGAGAATTTAGGATTAAAGGCGTATGACAGTGGGATAAAAGACAGAAGGACAGGGAGAGAGAGGGAATTAGGAGTGCTGAGAGAGGACCTTGTGAGAGTACAGAAGAGGGCAGTCACTTATCCTAGAATCTAGAGAAAAAACTTAGTTAATGGATGATGTGCTATGGAGAGAAACAGAACCTAGGTAGTGAAACAAATGGATAAATGGACTTTTAAGGAGAAAACCAGGCTATGGGTAGTAACAGAGTGTGCTATCCTGATGCAGAGACTCCCAGATGCTTGGTCTTCTCCGCTTATCTTATGAAGTGCTAGATGTTAGCTGAGTAGCCTGGGAGATTTACATAATGCCAGTTACAGCATGAACTAATTGTAATGTTTTCTCCAAGAGGGGAGAAATTGTCTCCCTTAAGCTTGGGTGGGGAATGCATGGTGGGTTGTCTTCCAAGATGACCCAAGACATAGCTCAGAATAAACCTAGTTACGGTGCTAAGCAAGTATTGGTAGTGCCATACATTCTTCAACCAAAAACTGAAATGCAATCAGTTCAGTAAGTCTCTCTCCACCCTTTGATATGGGTCCAGGGTTGTCACCTGCCTGGTTTAGTAGGACTGACTTCCTTCTTGAAACAATCTCAGCTAGGTCCTAACCCCAGATAGAGTGTGTTCCTGGGCCTAAGCCCTGGATGTCTGTTACAGCTCTTTGGTCCAAAGTCACACTCGGAGCAGTGGACACCACCCCTTTGCCAAACAATTGTCAGCCCCTGGTACTGTTTCGCGGAGAGCTTATCATGCAGGCCTGGTGGAGCTTCCTGTCATAACTTTGCAGAAGGCATGGGGTTATCTTTCGGGGAAGCTTTGGAGTTGAGAATAGAGCAGCAAGCCCTTCCCTGCGGCCCATTTCATCCTGTGATGAGTGTGGGGAGGCAGATGAAAAGGGCCCTGCCCAGGTTGTTAAGGTTTCTATTATCAGCTTCTGGAGCTTGCATCAAAAAGCCATTTGTGAAAGGCATTTAACACTATTGAAGGATCCAGGCCATCTGACTGCTATTGCAGCAAGTTTATCTGCATCTGTAAACTCCCCAAGGTGGCAGCTTCCCACCAATGACCTGCTTTTAGCCATGAGCTGTTAGAAGAAATTCTGCCTGGGTTGAAGGCATTTGGCCATATCAGCCTGGCTAAGGGAACTGCTGCCTCTGTGTCTGGGATCAGAGTCCTTCTGTAATTACCTTATTCAATTCTCCTTCAAATGGGAGAGATCCTGGGCTCCCGTTTTCTCCAGCTGTGAGAATGTAGAGTTTTTGTGCTCATAAAAGGAGTAGGAATGGCTTACTCTTGTCTTTCAGTATTATAATGAGGCTGAGATTTCAATGCACAATGGGTATTCCATCCTGATCTGGTGACATACATACATGTTTTTTTCTTTTTACTTTTGTTTTCTATTTTTGTTTCCTGTGTTTCGTGTCTCCTCTGATTAGAAAAGAAAAAAGTAAATGTAGATGTAGCTGGCATAGCTGAACTATATAAATAAGAGTCATATTCTTTTTCTTTTATTTATTAAATATTTTTATTTACATTTCAAATGATATTCTCTTTCCCAGTTTCTCCTCCATAATCCCCCATCCTCTCTCCCTCCCCCCTCTCCCTGCTTTTATGAGTTTGGTTGCTTTTATCCCACCCCTTAATATTCAGAGTCTAACCGAAAATATCAGCTTCAAATTTGGGTCTTTATAATGACATCAGGTTTTTGTTTGTTTGTTTTTTTTTGTTTTTTTATAAAGCAGATCACACCTTTTTATATTATATTTATTATCTTATTATAGAAGTATAATTTGTTCTTCTTTCTGGAACTTTAGGAATAAAGCTATGTATGTTAACCCCCGCCCTTTTTTTTACCTTTGATCCAAAGTAAGGTTTCTAGTCTTACTTAAGGCAACATGAAAACCGCAGTGATTAGCTTTACCGGCACTTGGCCTCCGGCTCCATGCCTTCTTCTTGCTTTATTTCTCTATAGCATTTACTTGTACAATAAAGCAGCCAATAACTGATCAATGTGTGGTCCAAGAAATTTTCAACCCAGTGATTCTCTTCACAGATTATCACTGAAATATGTTCTATTTATCTCTTAGGTTTATGGTGCGCTTAGAAAGGTTGTTGCTGACAGTGGCTGACAACTGTTAAGAGCAACCAAACTTCCTTTACCTTTCACATTACAGTCGAGCCTCAGTGCTCATGCATGAGTAAAGAAAATTGTGATATACAACTTAACATTTCACCTGACACACCAAAAACTAAGTAGCAAGTTGAGTGACAGTTGAACTAACAAGAGACTGAAATATGTCAAGTTTAGTTGTTCCAAAACTGTAGTGAGAGTCCTACACTGTGAAACATTCTAAGGCATTTCTATGCTTTTCAATGTAAAAAATACCCAACCCTTTTGTTTTCCAATATCAAAATATACTGTAAAAGCACTTTAAATGTCAAAGACACTAACAGAAAAAGAATATGCAAATTTGGATATCATTGAGTTAATTTCCATTTCTTTTGAAAGATGTATTTATTTTTCACAATTTTCTTCATACCTAATATACTTTGATTGCAATCTTCCCATTATCCTCCTTTATTGCTTTCTCCTTTAAACTGAATCCCCCTTTCCTAACAAGTCTCTCTCTCTCTCTCTCTCTCTCTCTCTCTCTCTCTCTCTCTCTCTCTCTCCTTCTCCTTTAAACCAAATCCCTTCTTTTTCCTAACAAGTCTCTATGATCTATCTGTCTGTCTGTTTGTCTCTCTGTGTGTGCACTTCACTGTGTTTAGTTAGGGTTTCCTTTATGAACATCAGTGGGAGATCATTCATTTGATGAAGGACAGGGGCCACACACTGGGGAAGATGACTCCTCTTCTTCCAGAAACCAGCTTTCTAGCCTGCCTTAGGGAGTGGTTGGTCCTCGCAAGCCCCTTCCTCAGTCACATGGCTGGTTGATGGGATCAGCAGGTAGCCACTGCTGTTGGGAGTTTCCTGGTGCATTGCCACGCCATCGCTAGGAAACAGCAGTGTCTTGCAGCACCTATTTTGTCCTCCTGCTTTCATTTCCTCCCATCCCTCTCTCATGATGGTTCCTGAGCGTCAGAGGGGATGACATGAATGTCATGTTTAGGACTGAGCACTCCACAATGACCTACTCTCAACATGTTGACCAGTTATGAATCTCAATTAGGCGTTGTCTGCTGTGAGCAGAAGCTTCTCTGGCTAAGGCTGGTCTGGGACACTTACCTGCTTCCATAGATGATGGGATGTTGAACGTTCTACATTCTTCTCTCCTGGGTGATCCTGGGCAGTTGCTGTCTCAGCCACATTTCAGAAAACAAGGTGCTAATATAGAGTGGTTTTAAATGACTTCTTTTGAATGTCTTTCTATTCCTAAGGCTCTGTATGGCCCAGCCATTCCACTGGCCACGTCTTCCTTACTCATGGTTCAAGATCCCTTCTGTGGACCTTGAAGCTGCCTTGATGCTTCCAAGCTACCATTTTGAGATGATTAATGGCTTCAATCTCTCTAGACTTAAATTTCTTATCAATCAAGAATAGAGGAAATAAACACATAAATTCAGCTCTTTTTTAAAAACATTTGACTGATGAACACTGAAATTTTATTGTCATATGTTTATATCTATCACATTTTAAAATTTTCAGCTATTTAATAAATAATAATCATTATTCATTTGTGGGTAGTACTAAATCCAGCAGCAGGCCAGATCTCACCTTCGGCTATAGTTTTCCACTTTTTCTAGTTTTCTCTCCTGCTATGATTTAGCCCTCCAAAGCCCTTGTTTTCAGATCTTATCATTGAGATAGCAAGAGAGTAAAAGTCATTGGTGTTTTTAGTATCCATGAAGCTCCAGCCTCTTTTGGCCAGTGATACAGGGAGAGGTGCCTATGAGTGTTGCCCCTCATCAGTCTTAGCTCACACCCATGTTAGGAAATATTGTTAACAGACGGTATGTCTATATATCTTATTTATGTGGTCTCTTATTCATTTTTTTCTTCTTTCTCTTACAATTGATCCTGGAGCCTGAAGGAGAGGGTTTTGATAAAGAAATCCCATTTAAAATGCCTATCATCTATCTATCTATCTATCTATCTATCTATCTATCTATCTATCTATCTATCTATCTATCTACCTATTTACCTACCTACCTACCTACCTACCTGTCTGTCTGTCTATCTATCTATCTATCTATCTATCTATCTATCTATCTATCTATCTATCTATCTATCTATCTATCTATCTATTTACCTATCTACCTACCTACCTACCTACCTACCTACCTATCTATCTATCTATCTATCTATCTATCTATCTATCTATCTATCTATCATCTTTCCATCTCAATCACTATCTCTCCTCCCAACCCCCACATTCTCTTCCCCCTTTTACTCTGAGAGAGTGGAGGTGCCCTTGGATATCCATTGTTCAACCTGTTGCATCAAGCTTCTGCAGAGCTAGGCCCTTCTCCCACTGAGGCAAGACCACAGCTGAGTTAGAGGAATATATTCCACAAACAGGCAATAGCTTTAGGGATACTTTAGGGTCAGTTGTTCAGGACCCACCTGAAGACCAAGCTGCACATCTGTCACATATGTGTGAAATCCAGCCCATGTGTGCTCTTTGGTTGGTGGTTCAGTCTCTGAGAACCTCAACGGTCCAGGTTAGTTGACTTTGTTGGTCTTCCTGTGGAGTTCCTATAGTCTTCTAGGCTCTAACCCTTCGCTCAATTTGTCCATAAGGGTGCCCTATCTCAATCCAGTGTTTGGCTGTGGGTGTTTGTATCTTTCTGAGTAGCTGCTAGGTGGAGCCTTTCAGAGGACAGCCTTGATAGGCTACTATCTACAAGCAGAACACTATATCATTAATAGTGTCAGAGATTAGTGCTTATGCATGGAATGGGTCTTTAGTTGAGCTGGATATTTCTTGGCCATTGCCTCAAGTCTCTGCTCCTCCCTATGTTACAAGCTTTGGGAAAGCTTTAAAGAGAAATAATGTAAACTACCTAGATATTTGATGTTTAAAAAGACGTTTTAGTACCTTTATTCATAAAATTCTCTAATGGACTGAGGGATATGTGTATACAAACACACACACACACACACACACACACACACACATACACACATATATATATACACATATCTCTCTCATATATATACATATAACAAAGCCAAATAAAATTTCTGAAATACAGATAATAAAACCAAAAGAAAAGTATCATTTATAGGATGAAATATTCAGTAGATTTTGCAGAAATCTTAAATTTCACTGCTTTGATGATTTTGGAATGTTATTGACTATTCTTCTCAAAATTTAGAACAGGTAACTCATCCAGGTGTCTGTTTCTAACTCAGAAAGCAAAGGGACAAGAAGTTCATGACTTCATAAGGTCCCTGAATGTCACCTGCCTTACATTCATCATATGTGGACGCTTAGGCAAAGCAAATGAAAATAAAGATTGTTGATTGAATGTTGAAAAGAAAAAGAAATCCCATTTAGGACTGAGTGCTCCAAATCTTTAAGGTAAGAGATGCAAATTTCTAAGGCAAAGGACCATTGAATTGATGATTATCAGCTGGGTGTAGCTTTGTCAAGCATTCTTACTGTCACTTCTTTCTCTTCCCACCCTAGCCTTCTGTATTTTCTTTTTTAGCTCCTTTCTGGTTAAGTCTCTCTTCTGTAATAACCCTTAAAATATCTTAATTTTTAATTAAAAATTTCTCTTACGTTATACTCTTTTACATTATATATTTTTCCTTTCTCTAGCTCCTTCCAGATCCTTCTCACCTCATATCCACCCAACTTTTTATTCTTTCTCTGTCAATCAGTTTCTCTGTTTTTCTCTGTCTTTTTGTCTCTTTCTCTCTTACTATCTCCCTCAAAAAAAGAAACAAAAAAAGATAAATACAAACAAACAAACCAACAAAATCAAGAAAAAAACCAAAATAAAACAAAAAGCACACAAAAACCTATGGTTTTTGTTTTGGGTTGTCCAACTGCTCTCGGTCAGTGTCTGCCTTGGAGTGTGGTTGGTATACCCAAATGATACTCTATTATAGAAAACATTTATTTTCTTTTTTCAGCAGATGTTGATTACAAATAGTTTCTTGGCAGGGCTGGAACTCTCTAATTACCTCTTTTTCTCAGTGTTGGGAGTACATCTAAATCTAATTGAATTGGTCCCATGTATGTTGTCACTATCTCTTTGGGCTATCATATATGCCAATCTTGTCACAACTGCACAATACTCTTTTCTTGGATTTTATTTTCATTTTTAAAGATTCCTTTATTTAATATGTATGAGTAAAGTTTTGGCTTCCTGTATACATGTGTACCCTGAGTGTGCCTGTACTTTTGAAGGCTAAATTCCCTAGAACTGAAGTTATATGTGATTATGAGCAACTATGTGTGCTAAATACCAAATCTGAGTCTTCTGCAACAGGACAAATGTTCACGATCTCTGAACCATATCTCCAGCCACCTGAAAAGTTTCTTTCTAGTTAGTTGTGAAGAAATTTTACATATGTGTCATGTGATGCTCTTCCTGGTGACATCTGAATAACTATTTTTAGTATCTCAAAGTACCAGCAACAGCCCAAAGAAATGATTATACCAACATTTAGTTTAGAAAATCATTAAATTTTCTTTTAGAAGTAGGAGTGCAGGGTGACTCACAGAAGAACTGAAGACTCGAACAGCTCCATCACTAAAAAGTTTGGTTGATGACTTAAAAGAGCTGTTGTATCTCTGGACCTCTCAGCACAAGTTCCAGAGTTCCCCTTCCTCAGTAGTCCTTCCTGCTTATATAACCTGGGGAAGGACTGGTAAATTTTAGGGATTCTCTGAGACTTGTGAGTTGTGTACCTTCTAAATCTTACAAAGTTTCCTTCTAAAGTAGAAAATTTCAACTCTGCTAAAACTGTTGCCTAGTATGTCTTACCCCAAAAGTTGATAGTTCAGATGTGATGAGATGAAGACATTTTCTTTTCAAAGTAAAAAGACTACTTCGCTAAATTTTATTAACAATGTTAATAAAATCTTGAGAATTGAGAGGAATCCTCAGGCTCTTTTATAGGCATGTCTATGGCTATAAAAAATAAAAGACAGAATCTTTTATGCTGTGATTTCACTAGAGTGGGGACATATTTATTCTCAAAAAAGGGCTCACTGTGAATTCTTCTGATATCCCAAATTAGATACTTTATTTTAATTTTTGATCAGAATAAATATCACTTTTTTTATCTTGTTACTCTTGTTCAAGAAGATATAATCCAATACTACATATATTTCTCTTTTAGAAACGTGTCTGTGGTTTTATGGTTTTTTTAAAGTTTTTGTCCATTTTGATTATTTGTTTGTTTTTTTATTGGATACTTTCTGTACTTACATTTCAAATCTTATCTCCTTCATTCCCCACTCCATTCCCATCCCTGTCTCCCTCAACTTCTCTCCACAGAAGTGCACCCTCTCCCAATCACCCTCTCCAACTCAGTGCATTCTAATACATTGGGAAAATTCACCCTCACTGGACCAAAGACCACTTTTTATATTTATGCCAGACACTGCTATCTTCTGCTACATGTGCATGGGTCTCTCAGTGTGTCTTCAATGGATGGTTTTGCAGTCAATGGGAGTTGTGGAGGGTTTGGTTGGTTGATAATGTTCTTCTTCCCATGAGGTTACAAACTTCTTCAGCTCTGTTAGTCCTTTCTCTAGCACCTCCATTGGGGTTGCCATGCTCAGTCTGATAGCTGTATCTGTATGACTTTCATAAGGTCTGTGAATTGTTTATTGACTATTTAGAGCGTTTTGGGCTAGTATCTGCTTACAGTGAGTGCATACCATGTGTGTTATTTTGTGACTAGGTTACCTCACTCAAGATGATAGCTTCTAGATTCATTCAATTGTCTAGGAATTTAATAAAGTCATTGTTTCTAATAGCTGAGTAGTACTTGATTGTGTAAATGTCCCATGATTTCTGTATTCATTTCTCTGTTGAAAGACATCTGGGTTCTTTCCAGCTTCTGGCTATTATAAATAAAGCGGCTATAAACATATTGGAGCATGTGTTCTTGTTAAATGTTGGAGCATCTTTTGGGTATATATCCAGGAATGGAATAGCTGCGTCTTCAGGAAGCACTATGTCCAATTTTCTGAGGAACCACCAGAATGATTTCCAGACTGGTTGTACCAGCTTGCAATCCCACCAACAGAGGGGGAGTGTTCCTCTTTCTCCATATCTATGCCAACATCTGCTGTTATCTGAGTTTTTAATCTTAGCCATTGTAATGTGTATAGGGTCAAATCTCAGAGTTGTTTATATTTGCATTTCCCTGAGGACTAGGAATGTTGAGTATTTCTTTAAGTGATTCTTGGCCAGTTAAGAATTCTTTGTTTAGCTCTGTACCCCATTTTTAATAGCATTTTTGACTCTCTGAAGTCTAATTTCTTGTGTTTTTTAAAATATATATTGGATATTAGCCCTATATCAGATATAGGATTGGTAAAGATACTTTCTCAGTATGCTGACTGCCATTTTGTCTTGACAGTGTCCTTAGCCTTACAGAAACTTTGTAATTCCATGAGGTCCTATTGTCAATTCTTGATCTTAGAGCATAATCCATTGGTGTTCTGTTTAGAAAATTTCCCCTGTGCCTATGTGTTCTAAGCTCTTCCCCACCTTTTCTTCTAATAATTTTATTTTACCTCGTTTTATGTTGAATTCTTTGATCCATTTGGATTTGAGCTTTGTACAAGGAAATAAAGAATGGATCAATTTTTATTCTTCTGCAATCTGACTACCTGTCGAACCAACACAATTTGTTGAAGTTGCTGTCTTTTTTTTCCATTGATTGTTTTTAGCTCCTTAGTCAAAGATCAAATGACCATAGGTGTGAGGGGTTATTTCTGGGTCTTCAATTCTGTTTCTTTGATCTACATGCCTATCTCTGTACCAAAAATTCTTTTACTATTGAGAATATAGTAAAAAAAAAAAAAACAACAACAACAACAAAAAAAAACTAGCAACAACAAAGACAAAAACAAAATAAAACAAAACAAAACAAAACCCCCCCCAAAACCGCCACTATTCTAGGTTTTTTTGTTGTGCTGAATGAATTTGCAAATTGTTCTTTCTAACTCTATGAAGAATTGAGTTGGAATTTTGATGGGTATTGCATTGAATGTGTAGATTGCTTTAGGTAAGATGGCCATTCTCAATATATTGATCTTTCCAATCCATGAGTATGAGAGATCTTTTCATCTTTTGAGATATTCTTCAGTTTCCTTTTTCAGAGATTTGAAGTTTTTGTCATATAGATACTTCACTTGCTTAGTTAAGGTCACACCAATGTATTTTGTAATGTTTGTGACTATTGTGAAAGGTGTCTATTCCCTAATTTTTTTCTCAGCATGTCTATTGTTTGAATAGAGGAAGGCTACTGATTTGTTTGAGTTAACTTTATATTCAGCCACTTTGCTGCAGTTGTTTTATCTGCTGTAGAAGTTCTCTGGTAGATTTTTTGGGGTCACTTAAGTATAGTATTATATTATCTATAAATAGTGATACTTTGACTTCTTTCTTTCTGACTTGTATCTTTTTGTTTTCCTTTTGCTCTCTGATTGCTCTGGCCAGGAATTCCAGCATTATATTAAATAGGTAGAGGAAGAATGGGCAGCCTTGTCTAGTCCCTGATTTTAGTGAGATTGCTTCAAGTTTCTTACTATTTAGTTTGATGTTGGCTACCAGTTTACTGTATATTGCTTTTAGTATGTTTAGGTATGGGCCTTGAATTCCTGATCTTTCCAAGACTTTACACGAAGGGGCATTGGATTTTGTCAAATTCTTTCTTAGAATCTAGTGAGATGAGTATGTGTTATTTTCTTTGAGTTTTTTATATAGTAGATTACATTGACGGATTTCTGTATATTGAACCATCCCTGCATGTTTGGGATGAAACTTACTTGGTCATGGTGAATGAACATTTTGATATGTGCTTGCATATTTTTCATTGATGTTCATGAGGGAAATTTATTGCGTATTTGTCATCGATTTTCATGAGGAAAATTGGTTTGAAGTTCTCTTACTTTGTAGGGTCTTTGTGAAGTTTAGGTAGGAGCGTAATTATGGTTCCGAAGAACAAGTTCAGTAGTGTTCCTTCTGTTTCTATTTTGTGGAATTGTTTGGAAAGTTTTGGAATTAGATCTTCTATGAAAGTCTGATAGAATTCTGCACTGAACCCACCTGGTCCTAAGCTTTTTTTGCTTAGATGGCTTTTGATGACTGCTTCTATATATATTTTTTAGGAGTAATGGGACTGTTTAGATGGTTTATCTCATCCTGATTTTACTTTGGTACCTGGTATCTGTCTACAAATTTGTTCATTTCCTCTAGGTTTCCAGTTTTGTTGAGTATAGGATTTTGTAGTAGGATCTAATGATTCCTTGATATTCCTCAGCTTCTGTTATTATGTCTTTCTTTTATTTTGTTAAATACTCATTCTGTGCCCTCTAGTTTGTCTGGCTAAGGGTTTATTGATCTTGTTGATTTTCTCAAAGAACCAGCTCTTGGTTTTGTTGATTCTTTGTATAATTCTTTTTGTTTCTATTTGGTTTATTTCTGCTCTGAGTTTGATTATTTCCTGATGTCTACTCCTCTTGGTTATATCTGCCTTTTTTTTTTTTTTTTTTTTGTTTTGTTTTAGAGCTTTCAGTTGTGCTGTCAAGCTGCTCGTGTGTGCTCTCTTGTTTCTTTCTGGAAGCACTCAGAGCTATGAGTTTTCTTCTTTGTACTGCTTTCATTGCATCCCATAAGTTTGGTTATATTGTGTCTCCATTTTCATTAAATTCTAAAATTAAAATCACTAATTTCTTTCTATATGTTCTTCCTTGACCATGTTATCATTGAGTAGATCACTGCTCAGCTTCCATGTGTATGTGGGCTTTTTGTTGTCTTTGTTATCACTGAAGACCAGCCTTGGTAATCTGATAGTATGCAAAGGAGTATTTTTATCTTCTTATATTTGGCTATTTTGTGACTTGCTATATGGTCAATTTTGGAGATAGTACCATGAGGTGCTGAGAAGAAGGTATATTCTTTTGTTTTAGGATAAAATATTTTATAGATGATTGTTAAATTCATTTGGTTCATTATCTCTGCTAGTTTATGGTATCTCTGTCCAGTTTCTGCTTCTGTGATCTGTCCATTGATGAGATTGGGGTGTTGAAGATTCCCACTAATATTGTGTGTGGTATAATATATGTTTTGAACTTTGGTAAGGTTTTTTGTATGAATGTGGATGCCCTTGTATTTGGAGCATAGGTGTTCAGAATTGAGAGTTTATATTGATTGATTTTTTTCATGTGATGAGTAAAAATTTTTCTTTCTTATCTTTTTAATAACTTTTGGTTGAAAATCTATTTTATTTGATATTAGAATGGCCAATTCTGCTTGTTTCTAGGGACCATTTGCTTTGAAGCTTTTTTTTTTCTCAGTCTTTTACTCTGAGGTAGTGTATGTGTTTGTCTTTGAGTTGAGTTTCCTGTATGCAACAAAATGCTAAAGTCTGTTCACCTATCCAGTTTAATAGTCTAATTGATTTTATTGGAGAATTATTAAGAGATTATAAGGAATAGTGATTATTGTTTCCTTTTATTTTTGTTTTTAGAAGTAGAATTATGTTTGTGGTTCTCTTTCAAGATTATTTTCTTTCTATTTCTATGTTGTAGTTTCTCTCTTACTGTTGGATTTTCCATCTGTCATCCTTTGTAGGGATGGGGTTGTGGACAGATATTGTATAAATTTGGCTTTGTTCAGGAATATTGTTTTCTCCATTTATGGTAATCAAGAATGTTGCTGGATATAATAACATGGGCTGGCCTTTGTGATCTCTTAGGGTCTATATAATGTCTGTTTAGGATCTTTCAGCTTTCATTGTCTCTGTTTCAAAGTCTGGTGTAATTCTAATTACTCTGCCTTTATATGTTACTTGTCCATTTTTGTTACTGCTTTTAGAATTCTTTTTTTGTTTTGAACATTTTGTGTTTTGATTTATGTGTTTCAGGAGGAGTTTTATTCCTGGTCCAATCTATTTGGTGTTCTGTGGTCTTCTTATATTTCATGATCATCTCATTCTTAAGGTTAGAGATGTTTTCCTATAAGATTTGTTGAAGATATTTACTGGGCCTTTTAGTTGGGAATCTTCACCCACTTCTACACCTATTATCCTTTTGGTTCATCTTCACATTGCATCCTAGATATCCTGCATATTTTGGGTTAGAACTTTTTGAGTTTTGTATTTTCTCTGCCCACAGTGTCAGTGTTTTCTGTTATTTTCTGCCCCTGAGATCCTTTCTTCCATCTCTTGTAGTCTGTTGGCAATCCTTGCATTTATGACTCCTGATTTATTTCCTAAGTTTTTTATGTCCAGGGTTGTCTCCTTTTGTGGTTTCTTTATTGTTTCTATTTCCATTTTTCATTTCCTTCACCTGTTTGTGTTTTCTTTTAGCTCTTTAAGTGATTTTTGTGTTTTCTCTTTAAGAGCTTCCACTTGTTTAAGTGTATTCTCCTGTAATTATTTAAGGGAGTTATTCACGTGTTTCTAAAAGACCTCCATCATCATCAAGAACTATGATTTAAGTCCATATATTATTTTTCTGGAGTTTTGCAAAATCCACTACTTACTGTGGTGGGAGAAGTGGGTTCTAATGTTGCCATGTTGTCTTGGCTTTCATTGCTTAGGTTCTTGCCATCTCATTATCTGTGATGCTAGGTGATCTTGTTTCTGACTGGAGTGCTTTTCTCTTGTGGATCTGAGGGCCCGTGAGCTCAGGAGAGAAATTGCTCCTGGGTATGCTGTGAATTCTGATGGTAGTGACTTGGCTCTGTCTCCGTGGGCTTGAGTGGAAGAGCATTTGTCATGTTCTTCTGGATTCTCAGCAGTCTGAGGGCAGGTCCTGAGTCCTGATGGTGCTGAACCATCTCTCTCTCTAGGCTGAAATGGCTTTCCTTGGACTTCAACACCTCTAGTTCTTACATTTTTTCTTCCTCCTCTTCCACATAGGTGCAGGAGCCTTAAAGGTAGGGATTTGATAAAGACATCCTAATTAGGTCCCAGTGCCTTAGCATCTCTCGCTTGCAAATTATGTGGATGTGGGTCTTTTCTAATTACTATCTATTGTATGAAGAAGCTTCTCTGATGAGGATTGTTCGGTGATGAAGAACTCAGATCTAGGGTTTTAGAATATGTCACTTAGTGTCATTTTATTGCTATATTCACAGTAGGTTTTCCTGTAGAACCGATGACTTATTTATTCTTAGGCTCTTGGCCACTTTAGCTGTGTCAGTTATAGGTTACATCTTATGAAGTGGGCCTTAGAACCAATAATAAAAGAGAGGGTTATTTTCAGAACATTTGTGCAACTATTGAACCAGTATAATTTTCAGGCAAGTCTCTATTTTATGTCACAGTGATTTTAGCAGAGCAATACTGATGATGGTTTTTTTCTGGTAGAATAAAAAGTATCTTGCAGTACCATGTAGGAATCAAGTTACTAGGAGTGAAGTTTCTAGTTGGGCAGCAGCTTGATTTCTTCATGTTTAATGGCCTAAGTACGATGTATTTTCAGCAATAGGGCTTTAGCTTCAGATTGTAGAGGGCAACCAGTAGCCTTTACAATAGCCTGTGATAATTGGTGTGGGGTGTGAATTGATTATTAATCCTACAATGTTTTACATTTATTAAAAAAGTAAGTATAGAAAATATAGAGTTGCATTATTTCCAACATTCACATTGCACAAAGATAAAAGTCACATGGTTAAAACACATAAATACATATTGTTACTTACTGTACCTTTGTTCTGGTAGGGAGACAAACTCCTTGAGGACAGGGTGCTTGAAATTTGGAGTCAAAGTTGAAGTCTTTGGATATCTGCTCACTGAGTGGCTTGAAACATCATGTCTTTGGGTCTTAGTGTTCCCACACAAATTAAAAACAAAACAAATATCATCTGGCTGCCTAGAAGGAAGCAATAGAGTCATCTTCCTCTTAGTGGAAAGAGGATCTGATAACATGCGATTGTCTTTAATATACTTCTAGCGTGGTCCTGGAGGACATGGACACCCAGCCGTATGCAAATTGGTTGCTGACCCAAATACTCAATAAAATGACACACAGCCTTTTTCTTTGAGGAAATTACAGCCTGGGAGTAAATAAATACAGATAAATGAGAAATTCTATTGAGTAAGGTTAAACTCCAGACAGTGGGAGACAAGAGTGGAAGAAAGTTTAAACCCTTATTTCATAAGAGGAAAGCTTCCTTGAACAGATGAGCTTTCATCTTGCTTTTAAGAGTCCAGACAAAGAAAGATCTGGAGATCCTCAGTTAGAAGATCTTGTAGATATTTTCTCTTAGGTAATAAGCTGAGTTGGGGCTCTTTGCTACAGGGTGTGGCTCAGGAGGTGGGTTTGTATATCTCTTGATGGATAATTTGTGGGTGTGTTGCTCTCTGATGACAGACTAAGGGCTGCTCATGATTTTGCATCTGTGACTTGAGAAACACAAGCTTCAGGGCTGGAAGAGTTAGTCTAGTCAACTCTGTCTTCTTCACTATTCATAAATGATTTAATGAGGACTTGTCCAAGCTACTCAGCTAATTGAATGGAAGATTCCTCATTGGTACAAGTTCTACCTTATAAGGCCATGTAAGTTCTCGGTGAACTGGTTAACTCCATAGATTTGAGATAACATTCTTTCCCTTGCCCCACATGACTTGGGATGGGCAGAAGAAGGCAGCAAGAGTTCAAGGAAGATAGATGTCCATGCCTATGAGGAAGGATTAGGCACAGTGCTAAATACATCTTTCGAAAAGGATAGTTCATCTGAACCTGGATTTTATGTGTCATCAGAAGCAAACTCTACATTTAGAAGTTTCAACTAATACTAAGATCATTATATTTTCATTTAAAACAACTAAAACCTCCAAATTAGTTCGTTCTTCAGGAGATACCCTTCTGTTTCCACATGCTGTCTACATATTAAAATTATAGACTGGCTTAAGAAAAATTTAGGTGAGTTTCCAAGGATAAAGAGGACCTCTGTCCAGAATCAAATTTATGCCAAAAGAGGCACACAGAATCTTGGCCTGGGGCTCTGACTCAATTCTGTATGCCAAGTGCAGGGTAGAGTTCTCAGCAATTTCCTGGCCTCTTTCTGTCCCTGCCTGCTATGTGACCATCTGTGGCACAGGGTAACTCCTTGGATAAAGAGATGTGTGTCTGGTTCAGTCCCACAGTGTGCGAGTCCCACAGACAGCCTGGAACCGATGCAGACCCTCGCTATGTGCCTGGCAGGTGCTCATTGTATGTTTTTTGCCCAGGAGGAAACGCCCTGAACTTGCCTTGGAGGCAGACAAATCTAAAGGCTTACTGGCCTGCTTTTTCATGCTTTATCTAAGATAAGCAAATACAACACAAAGAAGTGCCTTTTACTGTCTGAGCAGTAATAGTAATTTATTATTATTGCTGAGGTAATATTTCAAACCTGACAAAATCAAGACTGAGAGAATAATTCAACCCAAAGTATACAGATAATCTACAAAAAGTCATATTATTTAAAGACAACTGCTTGTAAGCCGCCTTTTAGAGTGTCTTCTCCTAGACATATGAACCCTTGTGTGGGCTTTGTGTGTGTGTGTGTGTGTGTGTGTGTGTGCATGCATGTGTGTCTCTTTGTGTGTACATGTATGTGCATGTGTGTACACTTGTGCTTGTGTGTTCATGCGCTTTATGTATCCTGGGCTGACCTTGACCTCATTATGTAGCTGAGACTGATCTTAAATACTGATCCCCCTGCCTTAAGTGTACACTGTCTCATTCCTGCCTAGATGTTTAAAGAAAATGGAAGAACACTGTAGGCCCTGTGGAAATCGATGAAAGTATCACATGCTTTCTAACCTTCTATGCTCTGCTTTCAGTTTAGAAAGAGCAGGATTGATTATGTATAGTCACTGTTCCTTTCAAAATGTTAACTTATGTCGAGAAGTCCATGTACAACAACTGAGTTCCTGCCTGGCATTGGTCACATGAGGAAAGAAGCCCCCAGTCAATTCCACATTCCATCATTTGAGTCACCATGAGCTACCCTTCTTGCTTTAGAACCCAGTGGCTGTGGAACAGAAGTAAGGCGTCGCTGCTACGCTCTGCCTGACGTTGACCCACAGATGTGGGACACGTTTTATATTTCATGATGCAGCTGGAGTTGTCTGTCTTGTAGCAGTAGTATCTACAACTGCACTATGCAGTGATTAAATCGAAAGTCGCTTTTTTTTTCTGCTTGGAACTGGCTTTTTTACATCTTCATGTGCATTTCTGTGTTCTCTCTCTCTACCCTGCATTTTGTCTCTCCAATTTACACACACTTTACACACAGAATGAAGCCTACTCTAAGGGGAACAAATCCTTTTACCTTTCTCTACAATTTTGGAGAACTCCTACTCTTATCACCAATTACCAATTCCATTTTCTTAAAAATAGTTTTTATTTTTGTTGAAAAATTCATAAGCCATATTTTGATCCTATCATTCTCCCAGATTCCTCTCAGATAAGTTTCCCATCCATTTAACTTCATGCTTGTCCTTTTCTCACTCTTAAATAAAACAAAAATGAAGACAAGAACAAGAACAAATCAAAAATTGAGCCCATTTTGTGTCTGCCCAACTACTTCTGAGCATGGGGCTCGCCCTGTAATTTGGCTGATGTACTCAGTCCTTTTCCATCGAAGAGAACTGATTTTCCTTCTCAATTGTGGACAGCTTCTTAGCTGACGGTGGGAGTTGGTGCTCAGAGCCATTTCTTTTTGCTATGATTTTGTTTGACTTGACCTTAAACCGGTCTTAGAAATGCTGCCACAGTGTCTCTGAGTTCATCTGTGCACTAGTCCTATTGCCTCTAGAAGACACTGTTTCCTCAGAATAACCTACCACCTCTAGCTCTTAAAATATTTCCAGTCCTTTCCCATTGATCCTTGAAGGGAAGGTTATGAGATTGATGTCACATTTAGGGAAACTCCATTTTTGAATGGATACTTTGTAAACCTTACCTTGAGCAAATTGACTTTCGCTTAAAGTAGCAGGTATTTTTGTGTGGAGTTCATCACAAAATTTTCACAAAAACCCACTTGAGCATGCCCAGAGATGTGGAAGTGTCCTCTCCCCAGTTGTCAGGTTATTCTTTTCTCCTTCCTTTGAGTTACTGAGTGGTCTTTGGAAATACCCTATCCTTTTAGTGGGATAACCACCCCCCCCACCTCATCTCCATTACTGTTTCTTCAGTGACCATCTCAGAGTGGCCATTTCATGAGCTGACATCTAAAACGACAAGCTCTTATGATAGAGTCAGAATTTAACCCATCACCAAGATATGTCCATACAGAATGCTGAATATGCAGGACTATGAGCTGAGCTTAATGAATTTAAAAATCTATACCAATCCCCCCCCCCCATCATTCTTTCTTCTTTCTATTTATTTTGTCATAGAGTTATCTTTTATCCCAGTTTTTGGAGGAAAACAGATCTGAGTTTTCCACTTTGTATATTTTGGTTTCTGAGAACGGCCCATCACTATTTTAGCCCTTGGCATTTCTTTTGTAAAATATAGACAGTGAACTTTCTAGCTCATGAAAAGTAGTGCTATATAGCTTACTTGAAACAAAACCTCCCTGTTTGAATACTGCTTTACCATTAAAAACAGATCATTTCCTGGCTGAGTATGGTGATGTTCCCCTTTACTCTCCGGACTTGGGAATAAGAGGCAGGTGGATCTGTGAGTTCATATTGAGCCTAGCTACCAGAGCTACAGATTGAGAGCATGTCTCATAATAGTAATAGTAATAATAATAATAATAATAATAATAATAATAATAATAATAATAATAACTAAATGATATTAATTCATTTCCCTGGCCAACACATTTGTGCAGAATATTAGGTACATTCTGGAAAATAGCTTGTTACTTAAGTGTAAGCACTGACTGCACTTTTCTTTACATTTTGTTGTCTCTCTCTCTCTCTCTCTCTCTCTCTCTGTGTGTGTGTGTGTGTATCTCTATGTCAAAAGAAACCTTGCTTGCTCAGCCCTTTAAAGCAGAAAGCTTGGAATCGTTTACCTTTACTCATGAGTTCATGTAACCCGCCCACTTCCTCTCAGGCAGACTAAACACTTACAGCATGAGATCTTGCACCTCTGAATGTTAATTTGTAATTCTGACACAATCAGCGTGGTTTCCACGTGTGCCCATCATCATTCTTATTCCTGGACATCATTTATTTCTCCTCTCTTCTCCTCTGCCTAGTACCGTGCCTGAACACGGGGGCAGTTCTGAACTTATACGTTCCCCTTTGCATACAGCCCATCTTCCTAACTTAGTACTTTGGTTCCTTCTGTTGCCAGCTGTAAATAAACCCCACCCCAAGCCACTTATTAAATCAGCTAATTCATACAAAATATTTATCACGGGGGTACCTATGGAAAGAACAGCAGCTCCTGCTTCGAGTTTACCCAGTAGCCCCTCTAATCTAGCTGCACATTTCTTGTTACCTGGCACATACAGGTTCATATCTATTCTAAATTTATAAATGTCCTGTTTATGGAGGAGATTGGTGTGTATGAAGCTGTGTTGCTGATCTCTGTGCCCCCCACCCCAACTTTGCACATGAACCATGGAGAATAAACTTGTGCATTGTTCCTGGTTCTGAGCTTGCCTCATGAGCAATGGTCAGGAAGTCAGAGGATAAAAAAGAGAAGTCTAAATCAGAGTCCTTGCCCTTGAGGGCCTTGGTGTCTTACACTGCAAGAAGTCTTGGACTCTGTGGAGTGTGCGCACTGACCCTGGAGTCAGAGAGATGAGGCTTTAATCATCTGTGCCCCTCACCACGCCTGGAACCCCAGTGGCTCATCTAATTGCATTAAACCTTGATTTCCACATACAAAGAAAAGGCATCCATGTAGCCCAGTGTCCCAGTGACATAGAGTGAGAACAATGCCACTGCTGGCTCTTTGTCATTCTATGGGGAGAGTATTTACTTCCATACAGCACTGGAGAAAAGATCCTCCTCCTCTCCTTCACTGTTGGGACTCTTTCTTTTCCCTGATATTTCTTGCACATCATTGAATGCAGCAGGGAATATTACTGTTCCTAAGCCCATTGGCAGTGTGCTTGGCATAAAGGTGCCTCTGTGGAAATGCCAAATGGTGTTTGGGGCTTAATGATCGTCCCTAGGGTGAGCAGGCCTTCATCATTCTGGGTCTTGGGAGCTGTCCTGTGCTGCATAACCAAGCACCTGTTGCTCAGAGCCCACAATGTATCTGTACCGCAGTCCCCACCGTTCCCACAGCTCCCAAATGGATAGCAGAGGCTCTGTTCTAGTGTTTGATGATTAAGGTTATTACTACAGAAAGGCTCCATCCAGAGTGCTAAAGGAACAGGAGTGAAGGGAAGCCTGCAGTGATTAAATATTCATTGAACAGTCAGGCTGTTGGGAAATGACAGCGATGTCACATAAAATAGAATGGAAGCCGAGGTTCCTGGAGTTATAAGGAAATGCAGTTTCCTTCCACCCCCTTTCCACATCTTTCATCGGATGGATATATTTCTCTATGTACTAAAATATTCTTGCTGTCTGAAGCAGCTTTTCTAACGACTTACACCTGACTTTTCAAATTATAGTCAAGTGACAGCTGAATATTCTTCATGTTCTAAGAAGCCACATTCACAGTATGGACAGATTGCTGAGCAAAGAGGTCACCATGAGGCTTCCTGTGATCGGAGGACCCTGCAGTGACACAGTCACATTCCTGCTGCTCCATGCCCTCCTTGCTGAAGTTACTGATGATCAGCCACTTGTGATAGTGCCCTTCAACCCTTTCCCCAGTTCTTAGCATTTGACTCTTTTTTGGTTGGCAATTTTATACATGGGTGTGCTATATTCATATCACCTTTCCCTCCAACTCCCGCTGTGTCCACAAATTTTTTGAGTGCTATAATTATTTTATGTACATATGAACATATAATATGTACATATGCAATAATGAAATATATATATACATATATATATATATCTTTAAAATTCAACTGGCATTGCTTTTAGATACATTTACAGGGTCTATTACTTAGCACTGAGAAACCCAGAAGAGGTCTTTCTTCTGGAGAAAACAAAGCCTTCCTTTCTCAGCAGCTATTGATGGTTGTAGCTCTGTATTTATAGTTGGGGCTGTGTAAAATTTTCTTCCATTTCTTGTTGACATATGTCATATTCTGCAGACTTCATGTAACTGTTCACTCTTGGAAACAAGCTTGCAGAGCACCTTCTCATACTGGAAGAACCAGTCTTCAGTGAGAGAGCTTCCTGGTCAGTTCCAGAGAGATTCTTTAGGTACTGTGATCAAATTGTGTGGTGTCTCAGCAGCAGGGTCTCACATTCAAGTTCTGGAAGGCAACTAAGGTAAATGCTTATATGGTTTGAGAGGTGATTTGGAAGTATGTGACCAACAACTCTAAAGAAGGCATCTTTTACCTAACATTGAAGGTTTTTCAGGTTGCCTATGGCTGCTTGGAGAAACATCCCTCTGTGTAGAATAACTCCATCTAAACTATCTATATCTGTATATCTATATGATTTACATGCACACACAGTATTAGCTCATAAAATGTTTTAATATATCCTTTTCCCTAGCCGCCAGTATTATTTATTCATTTCCCTCTCTTTTTGTATTACTCCTTCCACCCCTTCCTTGGTTAATGTTTTTTGTTTCTCCCTTTTCCCTTCATTGCACCTGTGTTCTGCCATCTCCTTGATGTCCCCATCTTAATCTCCACACTCTGAATATATTAACTTACATGGCAAAAAGACTTTAATAGTTTAGCTAATTCCTGAATCTTGAAACAAGGTTATCTTGGTTTATTGATTGGGCCTCAAAGGTTTTACGTAAGAAGGAGCCAAAAGGCTTATTGCCAAAGAAGATGAACGAATGGCAGAAATACCAGGACAAGAGGGGCCAGGTGATGGCTCACTTCTGGTTTTGGAGACAGGAAAAGGCCATAACAAGTGATGCAAGTGACCTCCAAAAATCTGACTAGTGAGAACACACAGAATTCTTCCCAAATCCCCTAGTAGGAATGAAACCATCTTAACCGTTTGCTTTTTAGTGCAGTAGAGCCAAGTGGGGCTCCTGACTCTTGAACTATAGAGAGTAAATTTGTGTGACTTTGTGACATTGAATTTGTGGTAACAGTCTCAGCTGCAATAATAAACACAATGGGGATGGGAGTTCATGCGAAAAGAAACTAGAATCCGCCTCTTTCTTTGACTAGCTGTGGGATTAAAAACCAGATGGTTCATCTCTCCAGTGCTTGTTGCTTTAAACCTTCACAATGAGCAAAAGAGAAACATGTTTTGGTTCAGATGAACCTGGCCTGTTAGCACCCCAAATGCCACTGTCAGAAGTGCACCCACTTACATGACTACTTTTAGATATGCCAACAGGGCTCTCATTCACAATACAAGCAAGTGTTCAAGCCTGTGTTGCTATTGCTCTTGTTTCTGTCAGTTTCTCTTGGTTTCTATGTATAACAGGGTGTTAAAATGTAACTATCTCTATTTGAGATCAACTAGAATAAAAAAATAGGCAAGAATCTTTTCATTCCAAAGAGAGGTCTGAGTCATTCTTACTGCCATGGACAAAGCTAAAAGAAAACCTTTAACATCATTGTTGTTAGGGAAGGGGAGTGATATTGACTAGGGTTAAGTCCCCTGTGTCATAGCCTGCAAACCTATTTACATACTTTGTTTCTCATGTAAATAGTGTCTACTGTTCCCTCAATTTCCCCTCACTCTCCTTTCTTTCCTTTCTTTCTTGTTTGCTTTGTTTATTCTTCCATTTTCCTCGATATTTTTTCCATTCTTTTTTCTCTCAATAATTTTCTTTTTCTGGCCATGTTGAGAGTTCCCACAAAGGTTGATTTTTATTCTTATTTTTCCTGAATATTTTAAATTATTTACCATTTGAGCCTGTACTGGAGAATTTTACCTACCATACTTTGTGATTTGAAATGATTGAGTTGACAAACATATATATGAAGATGGATTCTGGAGAGCTGAATCAATTTTGTTTCTACCTCATGGTTGATTAGAGGATTCAGAACCATCTAAGCTAGTGTTCTATTCTCCTAGGGTTTAATGGAGAGTTAACTGAAAGAAAATAATCTGCGATGTCTATACAGCCACCACTATTCCCCCTCACTGGGTTGTACAACATTGGTGAAGGACTACACTGGGAATGAAAGAACTCTCATTATGGTGGTTGAAAAAGATTCTTGCATCTTCCTCATAAGCAGGAAATAACCAAGAATAGGAGGTCTTTCTAGAGTAGAAACAGAACCTCAAATAGAAAGTGTTGATGAGGTGCACCATCTTGTGTGAAGACTAAGGATTGAAGTTGGGATGGATATTAGGTAAAAGATACTCTCCACATGGAGTTATTTGAAAATCACTAGTGCAGAATCTGAGAGAAACCTGAAAAGTATCTTGCAGAAAAAAGGGAGAAGCCTTTTCGATAAGGTCTAAGGAACACCAGATGACAGTGCCAGTGCCAACTTGACAGACCTAAATGGTTATGTGTGATTTTTTTCTATAGGTTGAACCCTGGAGAGCTCAGAAGTCAGTGTTGCTATTTGGAGAGGAGAAAACAAAACACTTAGTGTTTTCCCGGCTACCCAATCTATATAGAAGTTTCAGTGCCAACTGAAGCTCACAGTTAAATTCTTTTTCCTTATTTATTCACAATCAAATTGAGGGAACAGAAGTACTGTCTGTCTTGATGGATAGAAATAGAGATTTTTTTTATTCCCATCCTTGTCTAATAAAACCATGGAAACTCTATGAGAATTTATGCCAGGTCCAGAAGAGTGGCAGTCCAGAGCACTTTTGAGAAATGGTGGTTAGGAAGAAAAACCATGTCTGTGGTCTGCCAGTGAACTGAATTGTGAACTGTTGTTCCAGCACTCAGAAGATGCCTACTCCTCCCTGTCTCTCACTTCATCCTTCCCAGCACAACTCCTGAATCCCAGTCTGAGTTGGCCTCTCCCTTATCAACTTCACTTTTCATCTTCTATTTTTTCTCTCTTTGTAATAATGTAAACTCCATGAAGACATGCGTTCCTCTTTTCTCCACAATTCTGTCTTCAACCCCTAGAACATCACCTTTACAAAGTTGATCTCCGATTCATACTCATCTAATAAAACTCAGGATAAACACATCTGGCTGACTCTGTGTTTCTCAACTTGGAAGAACCTGTTATTTTCTTAATATAATATCTGGATCCAAGATTCTTTTTCTCAGGCATTAAGAGAGGGGAGAAGCCATGAAAAAGGATGAAGGCAGACAAGTGTGTGGAGAGGGCAGAGGTGGGCAGAATACAGAAAAGGTAAAATCCTAGGTAGGAAGAAGATAAGAGAAGAATAGTAGGGGTGAAGGTATAAAGGTATGGCAACAAACTACAATTCTCTTTAACAAGGAGTTGTTATTAATGTGATGAAATAGAATCATGGATGTGGATGACTAAGAATATCTCCTAAAAATAATGTTAGAGTCACTTTTTGGTATCTGTGGGATTTGCTCCAGAACAGCCCCATCCTCCCATACAAGATGCTCAAGTCTGTGAATACTTCTGTCCATATATAAAATAGAGGAGTGCTTTCATGTAACCACGGGTGGTCTCTTATATACTCTCAGCCATCTCTGGGGGATATCAATGCTGAACACAGTGTAAGTGCCATTAAACAGTAGTTACACTATGATGCAAGGGGAAATGATGGGAACAAAATGTGTGTGTTCAGTAGTGACAGACAATCCTTGTTCTAACTCCAATCTTGACTCATGGTTGATTGAGATTTTAGAGGTAGACTCTAAGGATGCAGAGACCCAATCATGATATTTGTATTTAAAATAATTGTTTACATCTATATTGTATATACGTCTTATTTAAGTATTTATTGTTGAAATAAGACATTTTTCTCCAAAGCAACTTATGGAGGAAATGTTTTATTTCAGTTTATACTGAAATAAAATCACTAAGGGAAGTCAAGGCAGGAACTCAAGATAGTAATCTCTAGGTAGAGGGCATGGAGGAGTGCTGAAAATTATCTCACTCCTAATAGTTCATTCATCTTGATTTCTTATAGGGCCAGTACCACAAGCCCAGGAGTTGCACCACCAATGATGGCCTGAGACCTTCTACGTAAATCAACAATCAAGAAAAATCAGGAAAAGTGGACCACACAGTTGCCCACAGGCCAGTTTAGTGGAACTATTTTTCACAAACTATCTAGTCAATGTAAATGGGTACTTTGCTTACTTGTATATGTATGTGCAGCAGGTGTAAGCTGGTGCCCATGGAAGGCAATTACATTGTTTTTTTTAACTGCAATTATGGATGGTTATAAGCTGCCATGTTGGTGCTAGGAATGGAATCTGTGTCTGCAAGACCAACAAGCACTCTTAACCACTGAGCCATCTCTCCAGCCTTAGTCACCATATTTCTTAAATGTGAATGCAACCTTTCTTTTCTTCTATTTGCGAATGTGTACAGATGTGCATGAAAGTGCACGTATGTGTGTGTGTGTGTGTGTGTGTGTGTGTGTGTTACACGTACACATGTTCTTATGCACACAGTGGCCAGAGATAAATTTTGACTGTCTTTCTTAGTTGATCTTTATCTTGATTTTTCAAGACAAGGTCTTTCACTGAACCTGGAGAGTGTAGATTTAAAAAGACTTTTCCCAGTGAGCCCCAGGAATCTCCACCTGCCCATGGCACTGGATTACAAGCAAAAAGACACACCCAGCTTTTTATGTGCATTCTGAGGATCAAAGTTAGGTCCTCGTGTTTATGAAACAAGCATTCCACCGGGTAGGTTAAGCTGTGTGTTCCCGATTCCTCTAAATGTCCTGTTTAATGTCAATTTCCTGTGTGTTCAGTACAATTTTCTGTGCACACCTCACTAGCAGCTCAAAGCCAAAATATTTTACTTGTGAGTCACTCTTTTTCTGCCGAACCAGCTCTTGTCTCCCGTTGCGACCTCAGAGAATCAGTGTAACAGTAAAAGCCCCTCTTTTATACACAGCACTTTCTCATCTCAAGTTCAATTGGCTGTCAGGATCCTGCTTCCTCCATGGCAGCTGCCACCATGGGAAACCCTGATATTTATCTCTTGTGCTCCAGAGGTGACCTCTTACCTGTGACTCATCTTCACTTCCAGCCCATGTGGTGGAAAGCTTGGTCTTGACAGAACATATGTTCCCTCCCCTCGAGTTTGTGTTTAAGAGCACTTTCTGAAAGGTTTCCTGCAGGACATAATGCAACCTGCCCAATGGGAGGTTGAGCTCCTGCAGGCTCTATCACCTTGGCCTTTTGTACTTTCTCACTTGTCCTTGGAGAATTTCATGCTGTTTCTTAGGTTCCTTATGCCCTGATAATTCTTTTCTTTTGTGCCCCTTTTGTGTCTTTTTTTTTTTTTTTTTTGCTTTTCCTTTCCACTTTTTGAAACCTGCTCTTTATAATCTCCCTGTCCCTGTCCCTTTCCCTCCCGTTAACCCTCCCTTCCTCTGCTCTTTATTTTACATAAAAACTTCTTTTGACAGTATAATATAATTACAACATTTTTTCTCCCTTTCCATTTTTCAGATCCTCCCATACACCCCTCCCCACTATCCCTCAAAACCATGGCCTCTTCTTTCATTAATTTTTATTGCATGTATGTGTATGTATGCACACATACATATTTCTGAATATAACTTGCTCAGTCTGTATAGTGTTACTTGTATGTATGTATGCATGTATGTATGTATGTATGTATGTATGTATGTATGTATGCATGTATGTATGTTTGGCACTGAACAAACTATTGTTGTGGTCTTCCCAAAGCAAGACCATCTCTCTTGCTCCCAGCGCTCTTCCCTTGCCCGTAGTTCATTGTGTAGGCTTCAGGCTCCTGTGCTTCTCTTTGCAACATTCCTTTCTTCAACATTCTCTTGCTCATGGCTTCTGCTTTTCTTCTGGAAGTTAGCTGACACCTTTGCTTATAATCATTTTCTTTTCTTTCTATCCTTCAAGTGCAATAGATGCTCTTTAAAATGCACACTTCATTGGCCTTGTTTTGCTTTCTTATTTACAGTGTTTAAAACAGGAAGAGATAGAAGCTACAATACTTTGGATGAGTAATGCAGATCTCGATTTCATGTTCAAACTAGACAGGTGACCTTGGATTTGAGACACGGTCTTGGACTGACAGGTGCCCTTTACCTGCTAGTGTAAAGGTTTGGAGCAGTTCAGGCTTCAAAGACACTGCCAAAATTAATAATCTGTGGGACCAAAAAAGCAAACATTCAGAGTTTAAGTTATGCAAGATTTTCAAGGATAGTTTTACAATGTGTCAAAATGATACATGAGTAATAAAGAAAGGGAAGCAGCCTATAGGATGAAGGATCTGTACTGAGAACATAATGGTGTCTCCCCATAGTGTCTCTATGCAGCTTCCGGGACTCAATTCCTGGTCGGTTCTGATTGACAGACAGAGGTGGGGTTTTAGGATTTCCTGGGTTTTGGGGCCAGGAACAGGAAGGGGGAGATCCTCTGAACTTGCTTGAGAGTGTGGACAGAGAGGCACAGAGGCTGCAATGGGGTAGAAAATCAATTAGAGCACAGTGGGCTCTGGACTAAAATATGCACAGCCCAGAGGGTGCCATATGTAGGTCTGGAGCAGCCAAGATGGAATAATGAATTAGTAAGTGATAACTCAGGATTAATAGCATTGAGGTTAGAAAGTGGCCCAGCTATTGTATTGTTTAAGGTATATTAAAATATAAAGGCTGCCTTTCACTTGGGAATGTACACTGTTGGGATTTATTAATAATTATTTCTGCAGACCTGTCATTCCTGTGCTTCTTGAATTTAATAGTCATGCTCTCTTCCGGTGTTCCTCATGTTGGGAAAGATAAGACAGAGATACGCAGTGAGCTGGTAAGGACTTTCTAAGTTTACTCTCCAAGAATAGGGACTGTCAGTATGTAAAAAACACAAGAAAAGTGGACAAAGGCTTTATAGCAACATACATCTGGTTTTTCTTCAAAGTACAGAAGATACATGGTCATTTTCACACCAGGATCAAATTTAACCTCATTCATGGTGAGCCAAACGCCACGGCTTCTGATTTCCAGGCCTGTGATTGGTTTTTAGTGTTGGTGTGGTGTGAATTCTCAATTAGTGCGATTAGGGCTTCCCTAATTAGATAATAAACTGAATAGTTCATTCCTAGATGGAAAGCAGAATTCACTGTGAGGTATGGTGAAGGAATGGGCTTAAATGAACTAGTGACAAGGTCAGGAGATCGTCTCCTGTCTCCCAATAGCTCAGGAAGATGCTTTGTCAGATCCAGGAAGGATTTCCTTTTCTACTTCCACTAGGTGAGGGAAAATCCAAAAGAACAAGCTAGGGCGTTGGTTTTCCTAAATCACAAAGCTTGTGGCACATGGCTTCCAAAAAGAAGATAGAATTTTTCTTCTTAGTTGGGTCATCTTCCTAGAGATCAAAGTTTTGATGGTTCAGTTTCTCCATTCCATTGGCATCTATGAAAGAAACATGGGCCTTATTAGGTCATTGTTTATGAAAGCCAGATGATTGCTGAGCCAACAGGAGATGGCTGACTGTCAGAGAGTGTGACGATCAATTATCAGGTAATGTTTTCTAAGTTCTCATACATTCTCTGTATGGGAGATGATCACAGGACTACCCCAAAGATGAGCAAACTGAGTGACAGAAGAGGTTATAACATTCAGAATTTAGAGTTTGACTGTAACACCTATCTATGCCCTCCAGAGCAGTAGCAAATTTTATTTATCTGCAGCTTTAAGATGTAACGGACCCAATGGGGGTGCAGTCCTCAGCTACAAAGCTCACTGAAAGAATCAGATGTTTTAGCTCTGTGTACTGAATGGCAGAACTGAGAATGTAGTGGAAAGACTGGTGAGTGGTATGTGTGGGGTTCAGTTAGGGAACTCTAACATGAACACTAATCATGCAGAGGGGATGTGAAACATATTTGGAGGTAACTCTCATTAGGTATAGTTTCTCTTTATTTTTTCCTGTTTATTTATCACAAAAGCACAAAAAAAGCAAGTAAGATATATTATAAACTGGCTTTACAGAAAATAGCTTGTTCAATGTACATACTGCTTGTTAAGTAGCTACAGCCTAAAGTAAGATGCTAACAGTTTGAATGTTGTTGCTTGGCTTGGAAATTATTACGCTGTGCTTTATGTCTGAATATTTTCTGACAAATCAGGAGAAGAAAAATAGCTCAATGGCAGTCGCTAGCACTTCACTTTAGTCTGAGATTCATGATAGATTTAATTGGCTTCAGAATCCTTAGGAACACACTGAGTATTTTGTATAATTCACACTGCCACACTATCTTCCAGGGTAGGATTCTATCAACTTTAGAGAACTTGGCACTTTAAATTGCTTCCTGGCAGTTACCTCCCCCCCCCCAATAACACCTGGAATTAAACCTTTTAAAATTGTGACTTATCAAGCATGTGTTTGGTGTATCATTTCAAAGCATAGTATATAGAGAAAAATAATTAACAGGCTGTAGAGATGAAGGAAATTAGACAATGTGAGAGCTCATATAACATAAAGTTTACACAACCATTAATGTCTCTCATTTGGAAGCTCTTTGTGCCTTAGTTTGTCTTTCTCACATCCTGCTAACTTGTTCCACTTCTTTCCCAGCTAAACATAGACACCTAAGTGAGAAAACTACATTCCCTTTATTTTATCCTCTTTGTTAATGTTGCTAGAACAGAGCTATTAGGTGGGATAGCCCATTAAAGTAATGATAATAATAGCTACCACTTACATTGTTGAAAGCACATTATATATGTATGAACTTGAATCAAACTTGCTAAGTACTCTGGGAGACGGGAATTATTATTTCATTTATTTTCTAGTTGAAGAAATTCAGATACATAACACTTTCCTTATTCAAAGCCATATGGCTAAGTAAAGTGGAAGCATCACCTTTGCTATAACAGATTATCTTAGTAACAAAGCTCCCAGTGAGACAGCCTCTGTTCAGCTGCCCAATCAGCCCCTGTCACTTCTCTTGCCACCTCATATACCGTTGTCAAGCACACAGTTTAAAATGTTTCCAAATTAGAGCCCTTCCCTGTTCTCTCTTTGACAGCCTGATGTCAACACTCTCGGTTACAGGAATAGCTCTTGGAAAGTTCCTGCAGCCGCTGCAGAAAATTCTTCCCCTCCCTCCCCGACTGGCACTATTCCAACTCTTAGGTTATGATTTGGGAGTTTGAGCAGTGTGAGTCTGAGAACTGAAACAATACTTGGAGGTTCAATAGGAGGCTTCCCTTCATCATTTGGTATCAGAAGGGAACAGCGAGGATACCTGTGTCCCTCTGGAATTCCTGTCCACACAAAGGATACAAGCAATACCATTTAAAGCTAAAGTGGAGGGGCTTACACCCTTACAGGAAAGTGCACATAGCCTTTTCTCCAAGAACTGCATTTTTATGTTAGGAAAGCCATGTGACCTCGCAGGAACCTTAGTGTCTTTCTTTATAAAACGCAACCTAGATTTGTTTTCTTATAGTTGCTTATGGCTGATGTAGGGCCAGCAGCTAGCAAGTGCCCCTTAGCTCTGATGGTTCCTTTCTTTATCCTCTTCCCATAGGCCAAGCAATAGCCTTTCCTTACTCTGAACACATTATTATTAAGGGAAACAATTCTAGAAAAATGTACGCTGAATGTATGTGGATGTATTTCCACAGACATTTCTCATGGTCTTGGATCTATAATAATTCATCCAACATTGAGGCAAAAAGATACACCATGGGAATGAGAATTATTTCTTGAACACAAAGAACATATTTACAAATCTAAGTGCACATAAGGGCTAAAATGAAAACACTTTCCCAAGATGTTATAGTAGGTAGGTGTGCAAATTATGGAAATTATATTAGTAAGCACTTGCCAGTGTCTATTTCGCTTGGAAGTCCCTTCCTTCAACATAGACTCTTGAGGCTAGTCAAACACTTATTGTGACTTGTCTAACATATGGGCTCCCAGTGTACTGTACCAAGTAGAATAGGGCTACTCACCAGAATATATATTCATTGAATATATATAATTTTACATTTTCCAGTTGCCTTACTTAAACATGTAAAGAGAAACAAGTAAAATTAATTTCAATAATCTGTTTTTATTAATCATGATTTATTCCAATATTGTTTTCTCAGTTGACCAGTAATATGACAACTAGGAGAATAACAGTTTACATGCCTTTTAGAGGAATTGTTAAAATGCAGTGTGTTTTCTGCTTATAGTCCACTTCAGTTCGGCCTGGCCACATTTCAAGAGCTCAGTGTGTATATGTAGTTGGTAGCTCTTGCATAAGACAAAGAAATGCTGGACAATGTTTTATTCAAGGAAAAATATATTTATTGCCATTCATATCTCTACTACTCACCTTTATGCCCAGGGGCAGATGTCAACTTGGTGTTTAGCCTTTAATCAATTAATTAATCAATCAATCAATTAATTAATTGATATTAGTTAATTGATTGGTTTTTATTCTGAAATTCAAAGTCAGAGCAGTGCACATGGAGACAATGACTCTGAGTACATCTCAGCCCTACTGCTCAATACTTTTTATCTCAGGGATGGGAGTTACCTTCTCACCCTTCTGAACAGACATACTGCTTTGCATCTTTTATTTCTTGTCATTGCCTCATTGCAGAGGCAGGGACTGCCTTCACTCCTTGATTTCTACACGATTTGTTATCTCCACTAAGAATCAGTGAGAAATGTGTTTTGATACACAAGAGAGTAAATCAACTCACTGTAGAATCAGAGTGTCCCTACAGATCCACAGACACCTTGGCCTGGCTGTCCTGCTGAGGAGTGGCTGCCCTGGAACTAGAACTAGCTAATGAGGGGAAAGTGAAGTAATGTTAGTTTCACAGACCTGTGGATCTTGGAAAGGGTTGAGAATAGAGGTGTGTGGTCCACAGAGAAGGCTTTACAACTAGGCGATGAGCTGGAGGCAGATAATTGACAGGGCATGTTGCAAAGGACAGCTGCCAGTTGTTTTCATATGCAGGAGGCTTGGGTCTCTGATGCACCCAAAGGACACCTCAAGATCAGAACTTGGCAGTGGCGGCTTTTCCTTCTCTGACCTAGTGGAGTCTCAGCTCACCATGGAAAGTAGCATCATCCATGAACTGACATGATGCCCCATGTTTATAATCCCAGAATTTAGCTTAGCTGGAAAGGCCAGTAATTGGATTTTGCAATGTCCTTGCTTGACTTAGACTAGAGCAGAGGTTCTTCTGGATTTGAACAAGAACTTATTTTTAAGTGTTAGATATCTCAGTTATTAAAGACAAGGCTCATAACCAAAAACGTAATAATAAAAGATACCAGAGGTGCTGAAGAAGCTCAGGGAAAATTAGCTCTGGATAGAGTTGGGGAACCAAGGAGAAGGAGAAGTAAAAGTAGTTGTGTGCTGTGGGGCCAGCACGTCATGGACAGCTGTTTGCCTCTGCTGGATTTTATCAGTGGCCATGCTGAATTTCACAGGCCCACTCTTTTCAATAGATGATAAATGGGCTTAGAGAGTTTTTTTTTTAACCTGCCTGATGCCAGAGTGCAGCAAATCCAGACCTGACTTTGATGACCACGTTCTTTTCACTGGGGTAGACAAATTATTGGACAAGTATGCTGTGCATGAGACTGCAAGCAAAAAACCAGAGAGACAGAATGCATTTTAGGAAGGAAATGTTTATCTCTTATACCCACCTCCATATTTTTGGCTAGCTGTGGAATATTCATGATATCAAATTCTTCATTTGATTCAGTGTCTCCCAATATTTAAACAGAATGGCAACAGTTGAGGTTGTGAGACATCAGTTTAATTCTTTCAATCATTTGGAGTAAAGTCTTAGCCTGGAATTATTCCCCAAACTTCTCCAGCATTTTTTTTTTTCAGACTAAAATGGAAGAAGAGACTGGAGCAGAACTTTAGGTAGACAGTATTCTCTACCTGGAATTTAATAAGTTTCTATCTTTACACAGAATTTTCTATTTATGAAAACTGATACTTATTTTTCATTTACCATACTGTAGTGTGCACATGTGTGTGTCTCTTTATATGCATCATTTTCTCTTTTTCTTTCTTTCTCCTTCCCTCTCTCCATTTCTCTCACTTTCCTTCTTTCCTACTTTCTTCAGTTTACATTCAGATCACCACCTCTTCCTACTCTCTTCCCAGTCTCACCCTTACAAATCTCTGCCTATTGTCACTGTCTTTTTTCTCAGATAAGGGACTTCCTCCATTGGATACCACCCGACCCTGTGACATCTGATCATAGTAAGACTAGGGTGGTGTAGTTGTGTCTTGAGGTAGAAAGATTCCAAGTTTTTCTGAAAAACCACCAAATTGAGTTCCAAAATGGTTGTATAAGTTTGCACTTTCACCAGCATTGGAGGAGTGTCTCCTTGGTTCACATTCTCACCAGCATGTTCTGTCACTTAAGTTTTCACCTTAGCCATTATGATGATATAAGATAGAATCTCTGTTGTTTTGGCTTGCATATCCCTGATGACCAAAGACACTGAACATTTTTTCTTAAGTGCTTCTTGGCCATTAGAGACTCCTCTGTTGAGAACTCTCTGTTAGCTCTTTACCTCATTGTTAAATTGGGCTATTTGGTTAGTTAATGACTATTTTCTTGAGTTCTTTATATATTTTGGCTATTAGTTCTCTGTCAGATATAGGGCTAGTGAAGATATTTTCTCATTCTGAAAGCTGCTATTTGGTCCTATTGATGGTGCCCTTATCCTTGAAGAATCTTTTCAGAATTCATAAGATTCCCAATTGTTAATTGTTGATCTTAGTGCCTGAGCTGTTAGTGTTCTGTTTAGATATTAGTTTCCTATGCCAAGTGTTCAAGGAAGTTCCACAAGTTTTCTTCTATTAAATTTAGCATATGCAGTTTTATGTTGAGGTCTTTGATCCACTTGTACATGAGTTTCATACAGGATGAGTTTCATCCAGTTAGTCCAGCACCATCTCTACTCTGAAAATTCCTTACATTGGGGCATTGAACCTTGGCAGGACCCAGGGATTCTCTTTTCATTGATGCCCAACAAGGCCATCCTCTGCTACATATGCATCTGGAGCCATGGTTCCATCCTTTCTACTCTTTGGATGGTGGTTTAGTCCCTAGGAGCTCTAGATGGTTGAAATTGTTGTTCTTATGGGGTTGCAAACACTTTCAGCTCCTTCATTCCTTCCTCTAAATCCTCCATTGGTGACCCCATTCATTGTTTAATTGTTGGCAGTGAACATCCACCTCTGTATTTGTCATGATCTGGCAAAGCCTCTCAGGGGACAGTTATATTAGGCTCCTGTCTGCATGTTTTTCTTGGCATCAGCAATAGTGTCTGGGCCAATGCCATTTCTCAATGATGCTTTTTTTTCCCTTTGTATGATTATTGTTCTTTATCAAAAATCGAGTGTCCATAGGTGTGCGGTTTTATTTCTCGGTCTTCAGTTCAATTCCATTGATCAGCATGTCTATTTCTGTACCAATACCAAGTTTTTTTTTTTTTTTTTTTTTTTATCACTATTCCTCTACAGTATAGCTTGAAATCAAGGATGGTGATATCCCTAGAAGTTCTTTTTATTGTCCAGGATTGTTTTAGCTATTCTGTTTTTTCTTTCCACATAAAATTGAGAACTGATCTTTCTGGTCTGTAAGTAATTGTGTTAAAAATTTGATGGGAATTACATCAAATCTGTAGAATGATTTTGTAATATGACTATTTTACTAGCTTAATCCTACTGATCCATGAGCATGGGTTATATTTTCATCTTCTGATATCTTCCTCGGTTTCTTTCTGCAGAGCCTGGGAGTCTCTCCCAGCTGTCTATGAGAGTTACTATAATTGAGACTCTTCAGATATGGACACTAAAGTGGCCACTTCCTATATCCAGAAGGGACTTCCAGGGGAAGGAGGAGGATATCAGTCCTCCCACAAAACCTTTAACACAAAATTTGTCCTGCCTACAAGATCCCAGAAAAGAGGATGCATTATAGATTGAAGAAGCAGTCAATCAGTGACTAGACCAACTTGAGACCCATCCTAGTTCTAACCCCTGACAGTATTAATGATACTCTGCAATGCTTCCACAGAGGATCCTAGCATAACTGTATCCTGAGAAGCTTTATTTATCAATGGATGAGAACAGATATAGACATCCATAGCCAAACATCAGGTGGAGCATGGGGACTCTTGTGGGGAGTGGGGAATTAAGCAAGCCAGAGGGGTCTAGGACACCAAAAGAATACCTAAAGATACCACAGGAGGTCACAGAGACTGTACCATCAGCCATAGAGCATGGAGGGGATGGACCTATGTTCCCAACACATTTGTGTCAGATGTGTATCTCTGCCTTCATCTAGTTTCTCTAACAATTGGAGCTGGGGTTGTCTCTGACTCTAGAACTTGCCATTGGATCCCTTTATCCTAGCTGGACTGCCTGATTGGGCCTCAAGGAGAGAGGATGTTCTTAACCCTGCTGTGAATTGATATCCCAGGATGGAGTGGTACCCATGGGTAGCTTCCCTTTTGCTGAGTATAAGGGGAAGGAATAATGAGGGGAGGGATTGTTAAGGGGAGGACAGGGAGGAAAAAGGGGGGTCTATGATCAGTATGTAAAATGAATACATAAATAAATTAATGAAAAATTTTATTTTGATTATTTTCAGGTTGTATGTATATGTGCATGCCTGTGTGCACACGTGTGCGGTGCCTCTAGAGTCCAGAATGTGCCGTCAGTTATCATGCTGGTGAGTCCAGAATGTGCCGTCAGTTATCATGCTGGTGAAGACACTGGCTATTTTGAGCTGGTTGACATGAATCCTGGGAATCAAACTCAAGTCCTGCATTTTAAGACATGTCATTAACCACTTAGCCATCTTCCCAGTTCCATCACCTTAAAGGAACTATAGATGAATCAAAGCCTGGGATACATTCATCTGGGCTAGTCTTATTCTTTCATAGCCTAGGTAAAGAGTGGCAATAAAAGAAAGCTTTAAAGACTGGTGAGTAGGAGACCTGGGCATCCAGGGAGCAGAGAGATCTCTGCAGAGTGCGCACAGTAAGCGCACCCCCAGCCCTGCCTGATCCAGGGACCAGGAGCAGATCTTTGGAACTTCTGTTTCCACCCGGCGACTCTGAGGCATAGAACAGGGCTCGGCCCATCTGCCACCTAGACCAGTGAAGACCCAGGGACACAGACCAGATACAAGGGAAAGGCAAGAACATATCACTGACAACAAAATGGCAAGAGGAAAGCGAAAAAGTATATCCCAAGGAAACCAAGACAACCGGCAACTCCAGAACCCAGCTCTCTCACAACAGCAAACATAGGAATGCCAAACACTCCAGAAAAAGAAGATGCAGACCTGAAATCATACATCAAGATGCTGATAGAGATACTTAAACAAGAACGGGAGGAAAAGCAAAAAGAATCAGAAGCTTTTAAAGAGGAAGCAAGAAAAACACTCAAAAAACTCAAAGAACTAGTGGAAAACACAACCAAAGAGACAAAGGAATGGAAGAGGGAATTTAAAACGAAAATTGACACAATAAAGAAATCACTAAAAGAGATAACCCTAGAGGTAGAACACCAAAAAAAAGAAATCAGGAGTCACAGAAGCAAGCATTTCCAATAGATTACAAGAGATGGAAGAGACAATCTCGGGGGCAGAAGATAACATTGTAAACGTAGAGAAAACAACCAGAGAAGATGCAAAAAACTAAAAGCTTCTAACCCAAAATGTCCAGGAAATCCAGGACACAATGAGAAGACCGAACCTAAAGATAATAGGAATAGAAGAGGGAGAAGAGTATCAACTAAGAGGCACAGTAAATATTTTCAACAAAATCGTAGAAGAAAACTTTCCTACCATCAAGAATGAGATGACCATGAGCATAAAAGAAGCCTTCAGAACTCCAAATAGGTTGGACCAGAAAAGAAATTCCTCCCGACACATAATAGTAAAAACACCAAGCACCCAAAGTAAAGAAAGAATACTAAAAGCAGTAAGGGAAAAAGGTCAGGTAACATATAAAGGCAGACCAATCATACTCACACCCGATTTCTCAACAGAGACTATGAAAGCGAGAATAGCCTGGACAGACATCATGCACACCCTAAGAGAGCACAAGTGCCAGCCCAAGCTGCTATACCCAGCAAAACTATCAATCACCATAGATGGAAAGATGAAGATATTTCAAGACAAATCAAAATTTACACAATATCTGACCACAAACCCAGCACTACAACAAATTATAGGTGGAAAACCCAATACAATGAGGGAAAATACAGCCTAGTAAAAACAAGAAAACTCCTAAACAAGAGTGGCAATAAAGGACAGTTTCCTGTCTGATTAAGAGCAGCATGGCTCAGCATTTTGTTGGAATGGGTCTTCATTTTGTCTGAGGACTTGCATGGTCAGCTCTGCCCTCTACCTTCACAGGGGTTTGTTTCACCTAGTCATCCGCTCATAGTCATAGCCCTTTTCTTTGAAGTACGTTGATATTTGGAGTCTGAGTTTATCCTTTCCCTTTACACAGAAAAGCCAGTTCCACATTCTGTAGTTGGAAATGAGAGACGCTGGGATATTAAAAACAGGCAGGCTTCCTTAGCTTTACCTGCATTTAAAAGTTTTTTGAAACAACCCCACTAAGCCACACTGACATTGAATGTGCCTCTCTTCTGCTTGTGTAACTGCATAGTGGGGTTAGATGTATGTGCTGCCATATTCTTATTCTGGATGGGTTCAGTTTCCTTGAAGAATATGTTAAAGTGGTAGCTCCTCTAAACCAGCATGCCACAGATTCTGTTTTTGGATTATGTAGGGTAAATTATTCAGATAGCAAGCAAACTTTTCCTGGTGGTTTTACTCACAATGTCTGCTTTTATCCTGACAATGGCTTCATTTTTATTAGTAACGTCCAGAATGGAAAAATAGGGTTATCAATTTGTCCTGTAAATGATTGTATAATGGTGACTGTAATTTGGTCATTTTTCAAACTTCTGTTCAGTTTTTTAAGCATGCCTAGTCAGAAAATTATTTTTAGCTTTGAATCTGGAGTTACAATAATGCAATTATATATTTAACCTAATAGAAACGAGCCCCTAAACTGCTTTTACCCCTGAAGGCAAGATGGTAAATAGATTAGGCTTCTGGACTATATTGTCTTGATGATTCTATTGAACTTGAATACAGCTATGAAAGCAGCCATAAGTAACATGTAGATAAATAACCATGTGTTAAATAATAGAATATATATATTTTTCTACTCTTTCTTTCATACACCTTAGAAATATATATGAGCGTCTCTTAGAAGTTGTGGATTGGGGAAATAAGATAGAGATAAGAAAGTTTTAAACTATTACAATACCTTTGTTCTTTATTTAACTTTCAAATAATAAAATGAATAAAAAACAGTCATACAGACTCTCTGCTCCTCCCTGTTCCAGAGACAGCTGCATCATCTCCTACAGTGCCAGCCTTGTCCCTTAGACAAGATGGTGGTGGTTGGTGTGGAAGGATTTGGCCTTATTGGGTGCCTCGTTACCAGGATTGCCTTCAGCTCTGCATTTGGCAAAGAGGAGATATTGCCATCAATGACCCCTCATTGACCTCAACTACATGGTCTACATGTTCTAGTATGACTCTACCCATGGCAAATTCAATGGCACAGGCAAGGCTGAGAATGGGAAGCTTGTCATCAATGGGAAGCCCATCACCATCTTCCAGGAGCGAGATCATCTGCTAACATCAAATGGGGTGATGATGGTGCTGAATATGTAGTGGTGTCTACTGGCAGCCTCTTTACCACTATGAAGAAAGCTGGGGCCCACTTAATGGGTGGGGCCGAAAGGGTCATCATCTCTTCCCCTTTGGCCAATGCCCCATGATTTTAATGGGTTTTGAACCATGAGAATATGACAACTCATGCAAGATTGTCAGCAATGAATCCTGCACCACCAACTGCTTATCCCCCATGTCTAAGGTTATTTATGACAACTTTGGCATCATAGAAGGGCTCATGACCATAGCCCACACCAGCACTGCTGCTCAGAAGACTGTGGATGACAGCTCTGGAAATCTGTGGCGTGATGTCCGTGTGTCAGCCCAGAACATTATTCCTGCATCTGCTGATGCTGCCAAGGCTGTTGTCAAGGTCATCCCATAGATGATTAAGAAGCTCAGTGGCATAGCCTTTTGTGTTCCTATTCCCAATGTATCTGTTGTATATCTGCCATGCCTGCCTGAAGAAACCTGCCAAGTTTGATGACATCAAGAACGTGGTGAAGCAGGCAGCTGAGGACCCACTAAAGGGCATGCTGGGCTACATTGAGGACCAGGTTGTCTCCTGAGACTTCAACAGTAACTCATACTCTTCCACCTTTGATGCTGGAGTTGGCATTGCTGTCAATGACAACTTTGTGAAGCTCAATTCCTGGTATGACAATGAATATGGCTACAGCAACAGGATGGTGGAGCTCATGGCCTACATATCCTCCAAGAAGTAAGCAACTCTGGACCACCCATCCTGCAGCAAGAACACTGAGAACAAGAGAGAGACCCTCAGTTGCCGAAGAGTCTCCATCCTAACTTGGCCTACAACACTAAGCATCTCCCTTACAGTTTTCATCCCAGACCTCTGTAATAACAGGAGGGCAGTAGGGAGTGCTCCCTATCCTTTTAAATATCACCAATAAAATTCCTCTGCATATCCCTTCCCCCCAAAAAAGAATATTTATAAAGCTTCCAGGACTCTTGCTGATGTTACAAGAAATGCTTACGTAAATTATCTTATAGGCGGTACTTGTTCAATCTATCCCTTCTTACCATAGCATCTCTGTCTCTCACTAACTTTACAGAACCCTTTTTGAACAGCCTCTTTTGCCACATGATCTTGGTTCGTGCAGGTGCAATTTTCTCCTGTGCAGTGTATTGCTGTTTTTGACTTTCTGACCTACTAGTCTCAGTATGGAGAAAATCAGGCAACCTCCCCCAGAAATTCAGTAGAAAAGAATTTCTAGGCAGACTGCCTAAAAGCTTCACTGTGTTCTTAGAAAGCAGCTGTGGCATCTGGTAAGAGCTGACTATGTGAGATCATTGGCAGATAGAGTTCTTTGAGGACTGACCTTGAGCTTCCAGTCTAAGGAATGATAGCACCAACACCTTCTCTATGAGCAAAGCCCAGACAGTGTAATGCAGATATGAACCTGAACAAGTGTTTGCCACTTCTTGCATACTGGGACACTTTAGCTCTGCCCAGTTCAGAGCTATAAACTAGACTTAATGTTCAAGAATAGCAGGGAAACCAAAAGAATCTCAGCAGGTGGCTTTTATCTCTCTTCCTTGACTACTTCAAGGAACACTGTGTTAAACACACTAAGTTCTATTCCTACCCTAATATGTTGGGACAAGATTCTTATAAAAGCACCTTTCCGATCCAGAGAGAGGGCTGGGTGACTCATTAAGACTTAGGACCACCCCTAGAAGGCTGAGCCCCCAGAACAGCCTTGCAAATGCTTTTCCACCTGAGCCCATAGGGAGCCTGCCACACACGCAACCTGCTGTCCCAGGAGGGAATACCTGGAGCTCTCAGAGGGCAGAGAGGGTGGTGCACTCTGCAATTTGTTCCTTTCAGCCAAGGAGAGGGATAGGGGATTGCCATCAATAATCAGGACTTGCCCGCAGTCAGCTGAACCTTGCAAATGCTCTCCTACCTGAGCCCATGATAAACCCTAAGCCTGCCACAGACCCTCACTGGCTGTCTGGGGAGGGAATGCCTGGAGTTCTCGAAGGGTAGATATAGTGGTGCATCTGGGATCACGTCCTTTCTGGGCCAGAGAGAGAGCCAGGTGACCACCATCAAGACCCAGGACCTGACTGCAGACAGCTGAGCTCCCAGAACAGCCTCTTAATCACTCTCCTACCTGAGCCCACAGAGACAGAATGGAGTCACTGCCATCAGAACTCACTACCTACCTGCAAAGAACCAAACACCCAGAAGCAATCTCCTTCCTGAGCCCACGGGCACTCAGACCCACCAGAGAGACAGACTCAAGTCAGAGACAACAAGATCACCTATAATCACAGATAACAAGATAAAAAGACAAAGGCTAAAGTACCTAAGCAATGGAAACCAAGACAACATGGCAACATCAGAATCCAGCTCTCCCACACAGCAAGTAGTGGATTGCCAAACACAGCATAAAAACAAGACTCAGACTTGAAATCACACTTTGTGAAGATGGAGATCTTTGAGAAGCACAGGAATAACTCCTTTAAACAATTTCAGGAGAACACACATAAACAAATGAAAGCAGTTAAAGAGAAAACACAAAAAATCACTCAAAGTACAACAGGAAAACACAACCAACAGATAAAGGAATTGAAGTTGGAAATAGAAATAATAAAGAAATCACAAAGAGAGACAAACCTGGAGATAGAAAATGTAAGAAAGGAATCAGGAGTCATAGATGCAGACATCAAAAACAGGCTACAAGAGATAGAGGAGAGAATCTCAGGGGCAGAATACAACATAGAAAACATTCACACAACAGTAAGAAAAAAAATGCAAAAACCAAAAAAGCTCCTAACCCAAAATGTCCAGGATATCCAGGACACAATGAGAAGACTAAAACCTAAAAATAATAGGTGTAGAAGAGGGGGAAGACTCCCAACTAAAAGGCAAAATAAATATCTTCAACAAAATCATAGAAGAAAGTCTCCCTACCCTTAAGAACAAGATGACCATGAACATATAAGAAGCCTACAGAACTCAAAATAGATTGGACCAGAAAAGAAACTACTCTCGACACACAATAGTAAAAACTCTGAATGTTCAAAACAAAGAAAGATTCCTAAAAGCTGTAAGGGAAAAAAGACAAGTAACATATAAAGGCAGACAAATAAGAACTACACCAGACTTCTCAACAAAGACTATGAAAGCTAGAAGATACTGGACAGATGTCATACAGCCCCTAGAGGATAACAAATGTCAGCCCAGGTTACTATAGCCAGGAATAGCCTCAATATACCATAGATGGGGAAAAAATTATTTCAGGACAAAAGCAAATTTACACCATATTTGTCCACAAATCTAGCCCTATAAAAGATAATGGATGGAAAAATCAAACACAAGGAAGGAAACTAAACCCAAGAAAAAGCAATATATATATATATATATATATATATATATATGTAAAAATACCAAGAGAAAAAAAGCACACAAACATAAGTCTACCTCTAACAACAAAAATAAAAGGAAACAACAATCACTATTTCTTAACATCAATGGACTCAATTCCTCCCCAAAAAGACTGGAAACGTAAACAGGATGCAACATTTTGCTGCACACAGGAAACTCAGCTCAAAGACAAAGACAGAGTAAAAGGCTGAAAAAAAAAAAAAAAACCTTCCAAGCAAATGGTCCCAGGATGCAATCTGGAGTAGCTATTCTAATACTGAATAAAAAAGATTTTCAAGCAAAAGTTATCAAAAAAGTTAAAAAAGGATACTTATCTATTTTAAAAAAGAAAGAAATTAAAGATTTATTTTAGAATTTAACTTAAATCAAAGCACAAAATACGCAAACCTATGGGATGCAATGAAAGCAGTACTAAGAGGAAAACTCATAGCTAGAGTTCCTCAAAAAACAAAAAACAAAAACAAAACAAAAAACCAAAGAACCAAAACAAAACAAAAACTGAAGAGAGCATACACTTACAGCTTGACAGAACACCCGAAAGCTCTAGAACAGAAATAAGCAGATACACACAACAGGAGTAGACAGCAGGAAATAATCAAACTCAGAGCTGAAATGAACCAAATAGATACAAAAAGAACTATACAAAGATTCAACAAAACCAAGAGCTGCTTCTTCGAGAAAATCAACAAGATCGATAAACCTTTAATCAGAATAACTATAGGACACACAGTGAGTATCCAAATTAACAAAATCAGAACTGAAAAAAAGAGACATAACAATAGAAAATGAGGAAATTCAAAAAATCAACAGACAAAAGTAAAAAAGCTTGTACTCAACAAAATTGGAAAATCTGGAGGAAATAGACAAATTTATAGACAGATACTTAAGTTAAATCAGGGTAGGATAAAATATATAAACAGTCCCATAACACCCAATGAAATAGAAGCAGTCATAAAAAGCCTCCAAACAAACAAACAAGCAAAAAAAAAAAAAAAAAAAAAAAAGCCCAGAACCAGATCGATTCAGTGCAGAATTCTATCAGACTTTTATAGAAGATTTAATACCAATACTCTCCAAACTATTCCACAACATAGAAATAGAAGGAACACTATCCAACTCATTCTTAGAAGCCACAATTATGATCATACCTAAATTACACAAAGACACTACAAAAAAAGATAACCTCAGACTAATTTCCCTCATGAACATCAATGCAAAAATACTCTTTGAAATTCTTGCAATCTCGGGACACACTCCTGGAGACATTGCATTGTGAGTAACTAAAGCGCAGAGAAGGCTAGGCAGAGCTTGCACAAAAGGTGCCCCTCCGGCCTACAGTAAGGGCCAGGCCTCTGAAAGAGGGACTCTGGATCCACCCTGGAAACCTAGGCCCTCAGTAAGGCACAAGCCATTGTCAGTGGGAACGAGGGTCTTTCCTGGAGAGGCAGTGCTTGAAGTTCAACTTTACAGGCCCTCTTATACCTGAACCAGAGGGGAGCCTGGCACATAGGCCCAGGGAGAGCACACTGGGTGTTCTCAGAGACCAGAAAGTACTATAGTATCTGGAAAAAGGTCCGTTGTGGCCTAGAGAAAGAGACAGGTCCCTGCCAGTAGTACTCAGTACCTGTGGACAGTGGGCTGAGCTCCCAGAACAGCTTCACAAAAACTGCCACAACTGAGCCAACAAAAACAGAGCTGATTCACTGCTACCAGAACTCACTGCTTGCCCACTAAAAGCTGAACACTCAGACACAATTTTCTTCCTGAGCCCACAGGCCCTCAGATCCATAAGAGAGACAGGGACTAGTCACTGACAAAAAGACCCCATATAATCATAGATTGCAAGATGGCAAGAATAAAACGAAAGAACTTAAGCAATGGAAACCAAGACAATGTGGCAACATCAGAACCCAGATCTCCCACCAAGCAAGCAGTGGATTGCCAAACACTCCAGAAAAAAAAAAAAAAAGACTCAGACTTGAAATCACACATCATGATGATGATGGAGATCTTTGAGAAGAGCAGGAATAACTAACTCCCTTAAACAAGCACAGGAAGACAGACATAAACAAATAAAAGCTTTTAAAGAGGAAACATGAAAATCCCTCAAAAAACTACAGGAAAATACAAAGAAAAACATGAAGGAATTGAAAATACAAATAGAAACAGTAAAGAAAACACTAAAAGAGACAACCCTGGAGATGGAAAACCTAAAAAGGAAATCAGGAGTCACAGATGCAAGCATCACCAACAGACTACAAGAGATGGAAGAGAGAATCTCAGGGGCCAAAGACAACATAATAAACAATGACAAAACAGTCAGAGAAGATAGAAAAACCAAAAAGCTCCTAATCCAAAATGTTCAGGAGATCCAGGACACAGTCAGAAAACCAAACCTAAGGATAATAGGAAGAGGGTGAGGAATATCAACAAAAAGGCACAGTAAATATCTTCAACAAAATTGTAGAAGAAAACTTACCTACTCAACGAATGAGATTACAATGAGCACAAAATAAGCCTCCAGAACCCCAAGCAGATTGGAACAGAATAGAAACATTTCCTGACACACACACACACACACACACACACACACACACACACACACACACACACACACAAATAAGAGTTCAAAATACAGAACGAATACTAAAAGCAGTAAGGGAAATAGGACATGTAACATATAAAGGCAGACCAATCAGAATTATACCCGACTTCTCAACAGAGACTATGAAAGCTAGAATATCCTTCACAGACATCATACAGACACTAAGAGAACACAAATGTCAGCCCAGGTTACTATAGCCAGCAAAACTCCCAATTACCATAGATGGAGAGACCAAGGTATTTCAGGACAAAACTAAATTTACACAATGTCTGAACACAAATCCAGTCCTACAAAGAATAATTGATGGAAAACCCAATGTAAGAAGGGAGACTACCTCCTAGAAAAAGCAAGAAAATAAGTAAGCAAGAAAACCAAAAGAAAAAAGACACACAGACATAATTCTACCTCTAAGAGAAAAATAGCAGGAAACAGAAATCACTATTCCTTAATATCTGTTAACATAAATGGACTCAATTCCCAAATAAAGAGAAAATAGACTATCAGACTAGATACATAAACAGAATCCAGCATTTTGCTGCATACAGGAAACTCATCTTAGAGACAAAGACAGGTACTATCTTAGAGTAAATGACTGGGAAATAACCTTTCAAGCAAATGACCCCAAGAAACAAAATGGAGTAGCTATGCTTATATCGAATAAAGTAGATTTTCAACCAAAAGCTTTCAAAAAAGATAAGGAAAAACACTTTTTACTCATTACAAAAGAACAGACATAATATGCAGTCACTGATAATGGGATGCTAACCCCAGAGGCTCGCACTGCCCCAGAAACAACTCACAGACTCTATGAAGTCCAAGAAATAAAGAAAACAAAACAAAACAAAACAAAAAAATCTCTATACAACAAGAAAACTTTGACTATTTCCATGTTACATTTTGTTTTACATGTACTTTATGCTCATTGTAACTATTAAGTTTTCAATGCATACTATCAACCTTTAAAATATCAAGTACTGACTAAAAAATATATTCATACAGTTTTATGTAAAAATTATTTTAAAATCTGAAAAAAATCACTGACAAAAATGTATTGTATAATTTTATGCAAACAATGCTTAAAATCTCTACATTTATCTTTGTTTTGTAAAATAAAGTTGTTAAAAAAAAAAGCCCATATAAACATGGAAGCTGAACAAAGCTCCACTCAACAATAGCATGGTCAAAGGAGAAATAATGAAAGAAATTAATGATTTTCTAGATTTTAATGAAAATGAAAACACAACAAAACCAAACCTATGGGATGCAACGAAAGCAGTAATAAGAGGAAAACTCATAGCTCTAAGTGCCTCCAAATTAAACCAGAGAAAGCATACACCAGCATCTTGACAGCACAGGTGAAGATCTAGAATGAAAAAAAAGCAGATACACCCAAGAGGATTATATGTAAAAAAAAAAAAAAAAAAAAAAAAAAAATCAATCTCAGAGCAGAAATAAAGCAAGTAGAAGCAAAAAGAACCATTCAAAGAATCAAAAAAAAAAAAAAAAAAAAAAAAAAAAGCAAGAGCTGGTACAATGTGAAATATAACAAGATTGATAAACCCTTAGTCAGACTAACTAGAGGGCAAAAAAAGTGCATCCAAATTAGCAAAATCAGAAATGAAATTTGAGATATAACAACTGAAACTGAAGAAATTCTTGAAATCATCAGATCTTACTATAAAAACCTATACTCAACAAAACTGGAAAATCTATAGGAAGTGAATGAATTCCTAGACAGATACCAGATAGAAAAGTTAAATTAGGACCAGATAAACCATCTAAATAATCCCATAACACCTGAAGTAATAGAAACAGCCATCAAAAGCTTCCCAACCAAAAAGAGTCCAGGACCAGATGGGTGCAGTGCAGAATTCTATCAGACATTTATTGACAACCTAATACCAATACTTTACAAACTACTCCATAAAATAGAGTCAGATGGAACTACCCAACTCATTCTTTGTAGCTACAATAACCCTCATTGCTAAACCACACAAAGACTCTACAAGGAAAGAGAACTTCAGACCAATCTCCCTTATGAACATTGATGCAAAAATAGTCAACAAAATTTTTGCAAACCGAATCCAAGAGCACATCAAAAAGATAATTCACCATGATCAAGTAGGCTTCATCCCTGGGATGCAGGGATGGTTTAATATATTGAAATCCATCAACATAATTCACCATATAATAAACCACATGGTCATGACACTAGAGGCTGAGAAAGCATTTGACAAAATTCAATACCCCTTTGTATCAACAGTCTTGGAAACACAAGGAATCCAAGACCCATACCTAAACATAATAAAAGCAATATACAGAAAACCAATAGCCAGCATCAAATTTAATGGTGAGAACCTTAAAACAATCACACTAAAATCAGGGACCAGACAAGGCTGCCCACTCTCCTCCTACCTATTCAACACAGTACTGTAAGTCCTGGCCAGAGCAATTAGACAGCAAAAGGAAATCAATGGGATAAAAATGAGAAAGGAAGCAGTAAAAGTATCACTTTTTGCAGATAACATGATTGTATACTTTAGAGACCCCAAAAATTCTACCAGAGAAAATTTACAGCTGATAAACAACTTCAGCAAAGTGGCTGGATATAAAATTAACTCAAACAAGTCAGTAGCCTTTCTCTACTCAAAGGACAATCATGCTGAGAAAGAAATTAGGGAAAAGATACCCTTCATAATAGTCACAAACAATGTGAAATACCTTGGTGTGACTCTAACTAGGCAAATGAAGGACCTTTGTGACAAGAACTTCAAGTTTCTGAGGAAGGAAACTGAAGAAGTTCTCAGAAGATGGAAAAATCTCCCCTGCTCATGGATTGAAAGGATCAACATTGTAAAAACAGTCATCTTACCAAAAACAATGTACAGATTCAATGCAATCCCAATCTAAATTCCAACTCAATTCTTCATAGAGTTGGAAATACCAATTGGCAAATTTATCTGGAATATCAAAAAACTTAAAAATTTGAAATCCATCCTCAACAAAAAGAAAACATCTGTGGGAATCACTATCCATGACCTCAAGTTATAATACAAGGGAATTGTGTTGAAAACCACATGGTACTGTTACAGAGATAGGCAGGCAGATCAATGGAACAGAATAGAAGATACAGAAATAAACTCTCACACATATTGTCACTTTATTTTTGACAAAGGAGCTGAAAATATTCAATGGAAAAATGACAGCCTCTTCAACAAATGACGTTGGCTTAACTGGCAGTTAGCATGCAGAAGAATGAAAACAAACCCTTCCTTATCTCTTTGTACAAACTCAAGTGCAAGTGGATTGGATCAAAGATCTCCACATTAAACCAGGTACACTGAAACTATTAGAAGAGAAAGTGGGGAAAACCTTAGAACACACATGCATAGGGGAAAATTTCCTGAACAGAACACCAATGACTTGCGCTCTAAGACCAAGGATTGAGAAATGGGACTTAATAAGATTGCACAGTTTTTGTAGGGCTAAGGACACTGTCAAAAAACCAAAATGGCAGTCAACAGATTGTGAAAAGATTTTTACCAATCCCACGTCTGATAGAGGAGGTCTAATATCCAATATACAAAGACTCAAGAAGTTAGACTCCAGAGAATCAGCCCTATTAAAAATGGGGTACAGAGCTAAATAAAGAATTCTCAATTGAGGAATATTGAATGGTTGAGAAGAATCTAAGGAAGTGCTCAATGTCCCTAGTCATCAGGGAAATGCAAATCAAAACAACACTGAGATTCCACCTCACACCAGTTAGAATGGCTAAGTTCAAAAACTCAGATGACAGCAGATACTTGCAAGGATGCAGAGCAAGAGGAACACTCCTTCACTGTTTGTGGGGTTGTAAACTGGTACAACCACTCTGGAAATAAGTCTGGCCGTATCTCAGAAAATTGGCCATAGTACTACCTGAAGACACAGTTATTCTACTTCTGTTCATATACCCCAAAGATGCTCCAACATACAATAAGCACATATGCTCCATCATGTTCATAGCAGTCTTATTTATAATAACGAGAAGCTGGAATGAACCCAGATGCCCTTCAGTAGATGAATGGATACTAAATTTGTGGTATATTTACAGAATGGAGTACTACTCAACTATTAGAAACAATGACTTTATGAAATTCATAGGAAAATGGATGTGTCTAGAGACTATCATACTAAGTGAGGTAACCCAATCACAAAAGAACAGACATAATATGGAGTCACTGATTATTGCACACTAGCCCCAGAAAGCTCTGAATACTTAAGAAACAACTCACAGGTCATATGAAGCTCAAAAAAAAAAAAAGGATAAAAATGAAAATCTCAATTCTTCTTAGGAAAAAAACCAAGAAGTGTATAGCACCATCTCAGAGTGAGGTACACCTAGACCTTAAATCATTAATAACTTAAGAGCTAAGAAGATATCCTTGTGGCAATATTTGGTATTTAAAAATCATTATGTCTAATTTATACACTCCATGAAAACTTTGAGTATTTTCATGTTACATTTTGTTTTACATGTATTTTATGCTTATGATACCTAGTAAGATCTCAACGTAAAGTATCAAACCTATAAAAAAATCAAGTACTGACAAAAATATGATCATAAAGTTTTATGCCAAAATGCTTTTAAAAGTCTGTATGTGTATCTCTGTCTTCTTAAAATAAAATTGTAAGAAAAAAAGAGAAATCCTTGCAATCTGAATTCAAGAATACATCAAAACAATCATGATCCTAGGAATACACTGATGGCTCAATTTATATAAACCCATCAATGTAACCCATAATATAAACAAACTTAAAGATAAAAATCACATGAACATCTCACTAGATGCTGAGAAATCATTTGGCATAATTCATCACTTCTTCATATTAAGAGTCTTGGAAAGAGCAGGAATCCAAGGCCCATACTAAAACATAGTAAAAACAATATACAGCAAACCAGTAGCCAACATAAAACTAAATTGAGTGAAACTTGAAACAATCCCATTAAAATCAGGGACTAAATAAGGGTGCCCACTCTCCCCCTACCTATTCAATATAGTACTTGAACTACTACCCAGAGACATCAAAAAGAAGTCAAAGGGATACACATTGGAAAGGAAGAAGTCAATATATCACTATTTGCAGATGATATGATAGTATACTTAAGTGCCCTAAAAAATTCTACCAGAGAACTTTTACAGTTGATAAACACCTTCAGCAAAGTCGGTGGATATAAAATTGACCCGAACAAATAAACTGCCTTCCTCTACTCAAAGAATTATCAGGGTGAGAAAGAAATTAGGGAATTAACACCCTTCACAATAGTCACAAAGAATATAAAATACCTTAGGGTGACCCTAACCAAACAAGTGAAGGATCTGTATGACAAGAAATTCAAGACTGAATAAGGTAATTGAAGAAGATCTTAGAAGATGAAAGATCTCCCATGCCCATGAATTGGAAGGATTAACATTGTAAAAATGCCCATCTTGCAAAAATGCAATCCCCATCAAAATTTCAACCTAATTCTTCATAGAGTTGGAAAGAGCGATTTGCAAATTCATCTGGAATAACAAAAAACATAATATAGTACAATCTATTCTGAACAGTAAAAGAACTTCTGTGGGAATCACCATCTCTGATTTTAAGCTATATTACAAACAATTATGATAAAACCACATAGTATTTGTACAGAGATAGGCAGGTAGATAAATGGAACAGAACTGAAGATCCAGAAATGAACCCACACACCTATTTGCACTTGATCTTTGACAAAGGATCTAAAAACATTCAATGAAAAAAGGACAGCCTCTTCAACAAGTGGTATTGGTTCAACTGGCAGTCAGCATGCAAAAGAATTTAAATCTATCCTTACTTATTTCCTTATACAAAGCTCAAATGTAAGTTGATCAAAGACCTCCACATAAAACCAGGCACACTGAAATTATTAGAAGAGAAAGTGGGGAAGATCTTAGAACACATAAACACAGAAGATTTCCTGAACAGAACACCAATGGCTTATTGATTCTAAGATCAAGAATCAACAAATGGGAACTCATGAAATTGCAAAGCTTCTGTAAGGCAATGGACCTTGTCATGAAGACAAAACAGCAGCCAACAGATTGGGAAAGAATCTTTAACTATCCTACATCTGATAGAGGGCTAGTATCTAATATATACAAAGAACCCAAGAAGTTAGACAGTAGAAAATCAAATAATCCTATTTAAAAATGAGATACAGAGCAAAACAAAAATTCTGATTTTTTTTTACCATTTTAAAATTAGATACTCTGTATTTACATTAGAGATATTATCCCTTTACCTTGCCATGTTCTTATCCCCTCCCCCTCCACTTGCATTCACAAAGGTGCACTCCCTTCTGGTCAGCCTTTGCACCACATTGCCTTGTCATTCCCATGTACTGGGACAATGTGCCCTCTCTGAAACTAAAGCCTCTTCTTCTTCTTCTTCTTCTTCTTCTTCTTCTTCTTCTTCTTCTTCTTCTTCTTCTTCTTCTTCTTCTTCTTCTTCTTCTTCTTCTTCTTCTTCTTCTTCTTCTTTTTGACTCCTTAGGTTCTCTTATTGTTTAAATATCATGTTTTCCATAAACATATCAGCTTTTACCAAGAGGTAGTCATCAAACTCATAGCCTTTTTAACTCACAAGAATATATATATAAAAAACAAAACACCTCTCCCCACATTAATCTCATAGGACCACAGATACCCAGAAACTTTTCAGCTTCAAGTGCCATCTTGGGGAGCTAAAGCCTCTTCTTACATTTTTTAACTGAGAAATATAAAATGGCTTAGAAACACCTAAAGAAATGTTCAACATCCCTAGTCATTAGTGAAATGAAAATCAAAGCAACCTTGCGATTCCACCTCACACCAGTCAGAATGGATAAGATCAAAAACTCAGGTGACAGCCGATGCTGGCATGGATGGGGAGAATGAGGAACATGCCTTCACTGTTGGTGGGGTTGTAAGCTGGTACAACCACTCTGGAAATCATTCTGATGGTTTCTCAGAAAATTGGACATAGTACTACCTGAAGACTCAGATGCATCTCTCTTGGGCATATACCCCAAAGATGTTCCAACATATAACGAGGACACATGCTCCACCATGTTCACTGCAGCATTATTTATAATAGTTAGAATCTGTAAAGAACCTAGATATCCTTCTACAGATAAATGGATACAGAAAGTATGGTACATTTACACAATGGAGTACTACTCAGCTATTAGAAACAATGACTTTATGAAATTCCTAGGCAAATGGATGTAACTAGAGACTATCATCCTGAGTACAGTAGTCCAGTCACAAAAGAACACATATGATGTACACTGACTGTTAAATGGATACTAACTCCAGAAAGTTCTGAATACCCAAGAACAATTTAAAGGCATTTTGAACCTCAAAAAGAAGGAAGGCCAAAAATAGGGATGCTTCAGTCCTTCTTAGAAGAGATAACAAAACACTCATAGGAGGAAATTCAAGTTAAAATAGAAGAACAGGGTTTGAAAAAAAGATCACTCAGAGGCTGCCTCACCAGGTGATCCACCACATATGCAGCCACCAAATCCAAGCACTGTAGCTGATGCTAAAAAGTACTTACTGCCAGGAAGCAAATAGAGATGCTTCCTCAAGGACTCTGTCAGAGTCATATAGATACAGCTGAAGATGCTTGAAGCAGTATCAGACTGAACAGGCGGACCCCAATGAAGGTGCTAAAGAAAGGACTGAAGGAGATGAAAGGGGTTGCAACCTCATTGGAAGAACAACATTATCAACGAACCAAACCCTACAAAACTCCCATGGACTAAAACACCAACCTTTGAGCACACATGGAGAGAACTATTGATCCAGTTGCATATGTAGATGAAGATGACATTTTCTGGCATCAATGTGAGAAGAGGCTTTTGGTCCAGGGAGGGCATGTTTTCCCAATATAGGGGAGTTCCAAGGTAATGGGATGGAGTGGGTGACTAGGAGGGAGTGCACCTTTGTAAAGGCAAATGGAGGTGGAAGGAGGATGGGATAGGGTCAGGGGGAAAGGGATAACATCTCAAATGTAAATACAGAGCAGCTAATGAAAAAAATGAGTACAAAAATGTTTAAAAAAAGGAAAAAATGTTCTAATGAAACTTGCTTAGAGCCATTGGAAGTCAGACCTGCATCAGACTTTGAGAGTACCTGTGGTTTAACCCTTTGCTTTCTAGCATAAAATGCTGTAGCCTGGTGAGAAGACTTCATTTGCCTTAAACTCATGCAGTTCTAATGCTAAGGGTAGTTCAAAATCTCTTCTTTTCAGTAATATTTGAATTTGTTATGAGCGTTAATAAAGTATATTATATATTTAGTATTTTAGATGGAATGTTTCTCCTCTTATTTCAGGACACAAAATTTCAGGAAGCTTTTAACATCCGTATGCCTTTAAAATTTATACATATTATTTGTAAGCATAAACATTTATATATATATGCAGATCCAGACATTTGTATGAATGTTCTTTATTTATTATTGTTTATCTATTTTGTATATACCGAGTGTATTATATGTTATAAATAATATAATTAGGGTGCATGTACTGTGTGTGCACATATGTCATGTTCTCTAGGCTGTACTCAAACTTCCTTGCATCTATGAATGACATAGAATTTGTCATCCTGTTTCTAACTCCCCACCCCCAATGTTGGAATTAAAGAAATGAGCCATCACACCTGGTTTATTACATTCTCAGCATAGAAACCAGGGCTTTGTGCATGTGGACAAGCTGTCTATTAACTAAGCTACATTCTTTTTTTTCTGGGACAGTAGTTTATTGTCTAGGACCATCCAGAAATCCAAATGGGAGGTAGCTATATAAAGGGTTAAGTACCCATGCTGATGATTACCGGAGATCACATTGTAGACCTGATCTCACCATGTGAAACAGGAGAATTACAATTCTCAGTGGTATGAATCATAAAATAGTAAAGAGTTTAAGGAATAAACCACTGTTACAAATAAGTTTCTCTAAAGCCAGGAGATTGTGACAGAAATGTCACTTATAAAGACTTGCTGGAGAAAACACTAACAGAGCAGAGGCACAATTGAATTGAAGTTGGTCCTGCTTGGGGATAGCGGTGTGGGAACCATATTCTAAGCAGAAGGAAGAACATTCTTTAGGTTTCTTCCAGAATGACATTTCTTCCAAATCTCTACTCCCAGGAGATACAGGACAAAAAAGTTCTGTGCTTTTATAAGTTGGGAAATGCAGCATACCTCAGTTTCTGTGAGAGATTTGTGGTTCTCACTGATACTGAAGAGCCTGAGAAAGTTTTCACTCCAGATACTCTTTAGCAGCCTGGGAAAAATGTAATGTTTGGTGGAGCACATTTTGGGAAAAATTGCATTTGACAAACCAATCAGAGCTTCCAGTTGTTGCCAAATACTAATTTCTGTAATCCACTGTAAGAGTGGCTAGTTCTGTAACTTTAAGAGAGGCAATCTGATGGAAGATGCTTGAGCCACACTTGAGAGCTTACTAACCTATATATTGAGAATGCCAAGGGGGAATGGGTGCCTCTATGTGTTCAAACTTCATCCTCACACAACTGGGTTGGCTCAAGGCTTGCTTCCAATGTGGCTAAGAAGCATACCAGCAAGGCTACTTTATTTTCAGCCAAGAATAGTGTCTGTTTGATCAGGCATTTGCTGAAGCACAGCCATTGATTAGACAGTGAAAGGTCACAGGCAAGATGAGTGAGACATCACATTTGGTTGAGGCTACTTTAAAATACTGAGGGTTTTGGGACACTTCTCTTCAGACTACATAGGGAGAGGACAGTGATTCAGCAAATGGTAGGTAAGAAGGAATTATTGGGAAAGGGAATCCAAGCGAACACAATAACAGCTTTGTACTATAGTTCTCATTTTTCAATAAATCATGTATTCATTGTTGGTCTCTTGGTACACACACAGAGTGCAGAAGTTGATGTTAATCCTCCCCTGAAAGAGTATAGTGTAGTTAAAAATACCAAACATTCATCCAGATCCAAGCACCACCAACCAGTTCTTCATCTTGCCTTCTAATTTATGTCAGGGAAACTATGAATGACTCTGGTTTATAAAGATGATAAAAGGGTGTTTGTTTGTTTGTTTGTTTGTTTTCCTGTAGGAAACCATGGTTTCCTATAGTTAATTATCTAGTATTACTAAAGCTGAATGAAGGATTTAGAGGAGGGATCATTTTCCCCCCAATATTAGATGCTCTCAGTTTTCTCTAAATATCAGGATTATCTGTGGGAAATGAAATCAATATTGGGGTTCTCCTTTCACAGGTTTATTTTGTCTGTCTTGGAATGACTGAGAATGATATTTTGTATTTTTGATACATACTAAATGTAAGAATTAATGGGATTTGTTGTCAAATTATTGTAATGTATTTTGATTGTATGATGTACTTTGATCATATTCACCAACCCATTCTCCCAGCCCTGTTCTATGTCTCTCTCCTTCTTCCCAATTGCTCTTTCCTTCTCCCACTTAGGCAATGTGTTTTATTTCTTCAAGATCCATATCAAGGAAATCTTATACCATTATTCCTTCTGAGCATGACTTATTTTACTCAGTATGGTAGTCTTCAATTTTATCTTCTTATAAATTACATGATTTTACTCATATTTAGGGCCAAATAACATTTAACTGTGTACATGTCGGTAAGAATGTAGATGGGTGAACAACAGGCGATTGAGATATAAAGCCAGGATGGGTAGACACCTTCTGCTCCAAAGACCTGACATTAGTTACTTGAGGTCAAAGTCTGTGTTCTGTTCTAAAGTATGTGAATCCCAGCACAGTATCTGGAAAATAGTAACTGCTCAAGGATTAACTATTGGATGAATGAATGAAGAAACAAAAAACTTACCCAAGCAATCCTTCATTGATAAGCTTGGTTTTCCTTTTCCCTCCCACATGCCATGAATTCTAATGCATCTAGAGAATACAAGAGTCTTCCGAAAGCTCAGAACATAGTAGAAAAAAGGTTTTTTCTTTTTCCCTACTTAAATAACAGCACCAACCCCATCAGCTAGTTCACAAATATTTTGTCTGCCTCAGGACCTCTAGGGAATATAGGTTATTATGGGATCATTAATAAAATAATTAATTCTTGGATGGAAACATATCAACAATCCAAAAAGTCAAAAGCCAATCTTTAAAAGCTAGGTATTTTTGTCCAAAGTTTGATTTCAGTGATAGTCAACTAGTTCTAGATTCACAGACCATTTTGCTGGAAGTCTTCTTCTTTTTTTTAACAACATTATTTTACAAAACAAAGATAAATGTACAGATTTTAAGCATTGTTTGCATAAAATTATACAATACATTTTTGTCAGTAATTTTTTTCAGATTTTAAAATAATTTTTACATAAAACTGTATGAATATATTTTTTAGTCAGTACTTGATTTTTTTAAAGGTTTGATAGTATGCATTGAAAACTTAATAGTTACAATGAGCATAAAGTACATGTAAAACAAAATGTAACATGGAAATAGTCAAAGTTTGCTTGTTGTATAGAGATTTTTTTGTTTTGTTTTGTTTTGTTTTGTTTTCTTTATTTCTTGGACTTCATACAGTCTGTGAGTTGTTTCTGGGGGAGTGCAAGCCTCTGGGGTTAGCATCCCACTATCAGTGACTGCATATTATGTCTGTTCTTTTGTGACTGGGTTATCTCACTCAGAATGATATTCTCTAGATGCAGCCATTTCCTTAAGAATTTGGTCAAGTCATTGTTTCTGGTGGCTGAGTAGTATTCCATTGTGTAAATGTACCAAAATTTTTGTATCCATTCATCTTCTGAAGGACATCTGGGTTCTTTCCAGCTCTGGCTATTATAAATAGAGCTGCTATGAACATTGTGGTGCATATATCTTTGTTGTGTACTAAGGTGTCTCTGGGGTATAAGACCAGAAGTGGAATAGCTGGGTCTTCAGGTAGTATTATGTCCAATTTTCTGAGGTATCGCCAGACTGATTTCCGAAATGGTTGTATTAGTTTGCAACTTCACCAACAGTGGAGAAGGGTTCCTCTTTCTCCGCAACCTCACCCACTTCTGTTGTCATCTGAGTTTTGGATCTTGGCCAATCTGACTGGTGTGAGGTGGAATCTCAGGGTTGTTTTGATTTGCATTTCCCTGATGGCTAAAGATGTCGAGCACTTCCTCAGATATTTCTCAGCCATTCGATATTCCTCAACTGAGAACGTTTTGTTTAGCTCTGTACCCCATTTTTTAATAGGGTGATTTGATTCTCCAGTGTCTAGCTTTTTGAGTTCTTTGTATACCTTAGATATTAGGCCTCTATCTGATGTGGAGTTGGTAAAAATCTTTTCCCATTCTGTTGGCTGCCGTTTTGTTTTCTTGACAATGTCCTTAGCCTTACAGAAACTTTGCAATCTCATTAAGTCCCATTTGTTAATCTTTGACCTTAGAGCTTGAGCCATTGGTGTTTTGTTCAGAAAATTTTCTCCTGTGCCTATATATTCTAAAGTTTTCCCTACTTTCTCATCTAATAGTTTCAGTGTATCTGGTTTAATGTGAAGATCTTTGATCCACTTACACTTGAGCTTTGTACAAGGAGATAAGAAAGAGTCTATTTTCATTCTTTTGCATGTTGAATGCCAGTTGGACCAGCACCATTTGTTGAATAGGCTGTCCTTTTTCCATTGAATGTTTACGGCTCCTTTGTCAAAAATCAGGTGACCATATATGTGAGGGCTCATTTCTGGATCTTCTATTCTATTCCATTGATCCACATGCCTATTTCTGTACCAGTACCATGCAGTTTTTAGCACAATTGCCTTGTAATATAGGTTGAGGTCAGGGATAGTGATTCCCGCAGTTGTTTTCTTGTTGTTGAGGATGGATTTCGCTATTCTAGGTCTTTTGTTGTTCCATATGAAATTGCATGTTGATCTTTCCAATTCCATGAAGAACTGTGTTGGAATTTTGATGGGGATTGCATTGAATCTGTAGATTGCTTTTGGTAGGATGGCCATTTTTAAAATGTTGATCTTTCTAATCCATGAGCATGGGAGATCTTTCCATTTTCTGAGATCCTCCTCAATTTCCTTCTTTAGAGGTTTGAAGTTACTTCACTTGCTTAGTTAGAGTCACACCAAGGTACTTCATAGTTTTTGTCACTATTGTGAAGGGTACCTTTTCCCTAATTTCTTTCTCCACATGTTTGTCCTTTGAGTATAGGAAGGCTACTGATTTGTTTGAGTTGATTTTGTATCCAGCCACTTTGCTGAACTTGTTTATCAGTTGTAGGAGTTCTCTGGTGGAGTTTTTGGGGTCACTTAAGTACACTATCCTATCATTGGCAAAGAGTGATGTTTTTATCTCTTCCTTTCTGATTTGTATCCCCTTGAGCTCCTTTTGCTGTCTAATTGCTCCAGCCAGGACTTCTAGTACTATGTTGAATAGGTAGAAGGAGAGTGGGCAGCCTTGTCGAGTCCCTGATTTTAGTGGGATTGCTTCAAATTTCCCACCGTTAAGTTTGATGTTGGCTGTTGGTTTGCTGTATATTGCTTTTATTATGTTTAGGTATGGACCTTGGATTCCTGTTCTTTCCAGGACTTTTAACATGAAGGAGTGTTGAATTTTGTCAAATGCTTTCTCAGCATCTAGTGAGATGACCATGTGATTTTGATCTTTGAGTTTGTTTATATGGTGGATTACATTGATGAATTTCCTTATATTAAACCATCCCTGCATCCCAGGGATGAAGCCTACTTGGTCATGATGAATGATCGTTTTGATGTGTTCTTGGATTCGGTTTGCAAGGATTTTGTTGAGTATTTTTGCGTCAATGTTCATAAGTGAGATTGGTCTGAAGTTCAGAAAATTGGACATAATACAATACAAGGAGGGAGAATACAGCCTAGTAGAAATAAGAAAACTCCTAAACAAGAAAACTAAAAGAAGAAAAAGACACAGACACAACTCAACCCACAAAAGCAATAATGGCAGGAAACAGAAACAACTATTCCTTGATATCTATTAACATAAATGGAGTCAACTCCCCAATAAAGAGACATAGGCTATCAGACTGGATACATAAACAAAATACAGCCTTTTGCTGCATACAGGAAACTCATCTCAGAGACAAAGACAGACACTATCTCAGAGTAAAAGGGTGGGAAAAAAACTTCCAAGCAAACAGCCCCAAGAATCAACCTGGAGTGGCTATTCTAGTATCTAATAAAGTAAATTTCCAATCAAAAGTTATCAAAAAAGATAAGGAAGGACACTTTTTACTCATTACCGGGCAAATCTGTCAGGAGGAACTCTCAATTCTTAACATATATGCTCCAAATAAAAAAGCACCCACATTCATAAAAGAAACCCTACTAAAGCTCAAAAAAATACATTTCACCACACACAATAATAGTGGGAGACTTTAATACCCCACTCTCACCAATGGACAGATTATGGAAACAGAAACTGAACAAGGACACTGCAAAACTAGCAGAGACCTTGAACCAACTAGAATTAATAAATATATACAGAACATATCATCCTAAAGTAAAAAAATATACCTTCTTCTCAGCACCCCATGGCACCTTCTCGAAAATTGACCTCAATCAATATAAGAAGATTGAAATACTCCCATGCATCCTCTCAGATCACCATGGTCTAAGGCTGGTCTTTAACAACAACAAAGACAACAAAAAGCCTACATACACATGGAAACTAAACAACGCTCTGTTAAATGATAGCAGGGTCAAAGAAGAAATAAAGAAAGAAATTAAGGATTTTCCAGAATTCAACGAAAACGAAAACACAACATACCCAAACCTATTGGATGCAATGAAAGCAGTACTGAGAGGAAAACTCATAGCCCTAAGTGCTTCCAAAAAGAAACTGGAGAGAGCTTACATCAGCAACCTGACAGCACAGCTAAAAGCCCTAGAACAAAGGAAGCAGATATACCCAAAAAGAGTAGATGGCAAGAAATAATCAAAATTAGGGCATAAATAGACCAAATAGAAACAAAAAGAACCATTGAAAAAAATCAACAAAACCAAGAATTGGTTCTTTGAGAAAATCAACAAGATTGATAAACCCCTAGCCAGACTAACTAGAGGGCAAAGAGAGAGTATCCAAATTAACAAAATCAGAAAGGAAAGTGGAGACATAACAACTGAAACTGAGCAAATTCAAGAAATCATCAGATCCTACTACAAAAACTTATACTCCACAAAATTGGAAAATCTGGGGGAAATGGACAAATTCCTAGACAGGTACAAGATTCCAAAGTTAAACTAGGACCAAATAAACCATCTAAATAACCCTATAAGACCTAAAGAAATAGAAGAAGTCATCAAAAGCCTCCCAACCAAAAAAAGCCCAGGTCCAGACGGGTTCAGTGCAGAATTTTATCAGACATTTATTGCGGATATAACACCAATACTCTCCAAACTATTCCAAAAGATAGAATCAGATGGAATGTTATCCAACTCATTTTTTGAGACTACAATAACCCTCGTACCTAAACTACACAGAGACCCTACAAGGAAGTCTTCTTTATTCATGTGGATGACAGCTGGATCCCTCATCAGTTTCTAGCTGCCTTCACTTCTGCAGTTTCTCATACACAACCCTTGAGATTAATTTTATCTCAGCTCACCTATCCTGCAAACTCACAGCTTCATGGTCCTACTGGATTCATAATTAGTTATTCTGTTGCACAGCCTTTGAAGAAATAGCTGCTGGTGTCAGCACAATGACAGCTTCTAGAGGTGAGGACCCCTAAGTTAGGGAACAGATGCTTCTGTTGTCTCTCCTTTGCTGCATCACTTAGGTTCTTGGTAATTATCCCCATTTTCCATTGCACAGACACCCATAGGCTCTTGAGCAAGATGTTTTGATATGTGACCTATCCCCATTCTACATTTGGTAGAATGTTCATTGGTGATCTTTGGTAACCTATCCTACTTCTCAGTTTTTCTCCTACCCAGGTACAAATAAAGTAGTATTTATTTCATAGTATTGTTATAAAGATTAAATACACAAACATGCATACATGTACATATGTACATATGTCAACTACACTAATCCCATATTTTACTACACTTAGATACATATGTATATATGTATATTTCACATAATACACATGCATACTTGTGTATCAGCACATTTTAGGAGTCTAGAAATTATGATCCATGCAGCACTGCTGATCCTTACACATGCCCATATGTCTTTGATGGGACTGAATCCTGTTATTCTCCACAATCCATCCCCCAAAATTTCTTCTGGGTAGCTTGTCTCACATGTACTTCTATAGTATTTTGGTCATAGGCTGTGAATGTAGGTACATAGAGAACTCTGGAGCTTGAACATTGTATACCATTGTAGTTATTCATTGTATTTCTCTTCTTTTGCATTCTTTGGAATTTCAACTTACAATGTTTGCTTAGAGAAACCTTCTTAGTCTGCTGGTTAAATTGGAATTTGACATTACATGCCATGATCTTCAGGGATGAGACTCTAGCCAGTCATTCTGTTCTGTAAAGCGTCTGTTCTGTGTCCATCAGCCCCATTTCAACACATTATTCCCTGCATTGCCACTTATCCTTTTTTAACAGTAAAAGCTGAGACACTCTGTAGAATTAGTTGGAAGTAGCTGTCTCTTTGGAAAGACTATAAGAGCCTTTAGGACAGTTATATCTTTCTTAGGTCTGAATTCTCCATGTCAGCTTGCAGTGTCTGAAATATGAAACACCTCATTCATATTTTTAAATTATCTGAACACATTAATGAGGGTTGGAGGTCATTTCTGGCTACTACTCACATTCCAATCAAGACATTCAATCTGAGCAATACAGACAAGAAGAAGAAAGAGTAAGAAAGGTAGATGAAATCAGAGAGGTCTGAAGTCCAAGTTCACACACTCATTCTGGTTCGGTTCCATTAATCCTTGCTGAGGATGTGAGAATAGTAATAATTATTTCCACCAGAGATTTTCATTTTTGATCCAGACCTTGGTATACTGTGTGGTTTTAGGTGTCAATCTGATACAAGCTGAAGTCATGAGAAAGAAAGAAACCTCAGTTGAAGAAATGACTTCATGAGATCCAGTACCAAGGTGCTTTTTTGCTTTTGTTTTTGTTTTTGTTTTTTTTTCAACTGTGAGTGGTGCCATCTCTTAGGCTGGTATTCCTGGGTTCTTTAAGAAAGCAGACTGATCAAGCCATAGAAACAGATCAGTAACCAGCATTCCTCCATAGTTTCTGTATCAGCTCCTGCCTCCAGAATCCTGCTCTACTTTAGTTCCTGTCCTGACATTATCAAATAATAGACTATGACCTAGAAGTGTAAGGAGAATAAATCCTTGTCTTAGTCAGGGTTTCTATTCCTGCACAAACATCATGACCAAGAAGCAAGGAAAGGGGGAGGAAAAGGTTTATTCAGCTTACACTTCCACATTGATGTTTATCATCAAAGGAAGTCAGGAATGAAACCCAAGCAGGTCAGAAATTATGAGCTGATGCAGAGGTCATGGAAGGATGTTGTTTACTGTTTTGTTTTTCCTTGCTTGCTCAACTTGCTTTTTTAAAAAATAGAACCCAAGACTACCAGCCCAGTGATGGCACCACCCACAATGGGCTGGGCCCTCCCTACTTGATCACTAGTTGAGAAAATGCCTTAGAGTTGGATCTCATGGAGGCATTTCTTCAACTGAGGCTCCCTTCTCGGTGATAACTCCAGCTTGAGTCAAGTTGACACAAAACCAGCCAGTACAGCCCTTTTCTTCCTAACTTGCTTTTTGGTCATGGTGCTTTTTCACAAACACAGAAACCCTAACTAAGACACCTAGTCAATCTAGTGACCCTGGGCTCTTTTACAGCTAATGCCTGCAGTAGACTTTCATTACAGAATTTAAAAATACTGATAAAATGCTGTGTTTAAAAATAGCATAAATTCTTTTTTTGTCCAGAGAATATGTTTCCATAAATAAATAAACTCTCCACACAGTATCACCCTCTCATGATTTATTTATTTACTTATACATTTATTTTCATTCTAGTTCTACAAGTGCCTGTATAAATTTAGGCAACTTATTTCATTTTTCTGTGTCTTAATTTACATATTCATGAAAAAGAAATGCTAAGAGTATTTCCCCGAAGGGCTGTGGTGAGGATTCAATGGTGAATGTACCTGACATGTAACATACATTTGTGTTAGCTTAGTATAGTTTTAGTATAGAGTTAGACAGTAAGTGTAAGGACTGAACAACAGTGTGAGACAGAGGATGAAATGATATTTGAGAATGGTAAATATGTAAAGCACTTTTTGAGCTCTACTAGTGCACTCAAATTCCTCATAGAGAAGAGGGAGAAGTGGGGGGGGGAGAGGAAGAGAGAAGAGAGTACTTGGAATGTTTAACAAATCTTCAAGATGGTAAGAAATGAGCTGAGCAATGCAGGACCAATCAACAAAGGCAAAGCATGGATTTGTGGTTTAACTTGTGCCATGGCTTAGGGCTGACAGGGTCAGGGACATGAAATGCTTTAAGAAGAAATGAGGGTCAGCAATGGGACAGCATTAAGCCATTCCCCACACAGGCCTATAGGAACTAGAAGGCACCACTGTATTCTGTTTTTAAACATTTACTTCTTTGCTTCTTGGAGCTGGAAAAATAACTAGATGGATAAAGTGCTCACTGTACAAGCATGAAGATCTGAGTTCAAATCCCCTGCAACCACATAAAAAACAGGAGCAATGATGGGCTCTGCTTTTGGCACGAGAAAGACAAAGACAGGCAGGTCTCACAGATTTTCTGTAAGCCAGTCTACCCAAACAGGCAAGCTTTAGGTTCAGTAAGAAATACTGTCTGCGAAAAATTAAGGTAGGGGTCTCATCATCCATTGGGAAAGGTCTCATAAAGCCATACCCCTCACAGAGGGACTGTGAACAGTTCATGATTTTTGGGGTAGAGGGAGTCACTTTTTCATTGTAGTTGCCACTGACAGATTGCTTGTGTTCCAGGTTATAAGCATCCCCCCAAAATTCTCATTTAAGCAACCATAACACTGAATTACACACAAAGCAAAAGACCCCAAAAGCATCAAAGTCAATGTGGTCTTTGGGAGAAATAGAAGGGGTTTGGCAGGAGAGAAGGATGAAAGAAAGCAATGGGAATAAAAAATGAGCAAAATTCATTATATACATGAAACTGTCAAAAAATGGACAATAATGAAAGTTGCTGATATCAGCCTCAGACTACAATACATGCACACACATGTATTCACAACATATACTCACCCACAGCACAGAAACATTACTTTTCTTGCTTCAAATATGGTTTTAATTTTTCAGAAATTGAATTTTTAAAATTTTTGTTTTTAATTGTATGTGTCTCTATGTGAGTACATGCATTTATGTGATTGTGAGTACCACTTCAGGGCAGAGGAGCTAAATTTCCTATAGCTGAAGGTAGAGACAGTTTTAAGCCCCTTAGCATGGGTGCTAGAAACTAAACTTGGGTCCTTTGTGAGAGCAGAGTGTGCTATTTAATTTTTTTTAAAAAAGTTAAGCAATATTCTTATTATATTCTTTCCCCCACCTTCAACTTCTCAGGTCAATATTTTGATCATATTCTTTTTCTTCCTACTCCCAGATCCTTCTTAGCTCCTATATACTCAACTTTACATTCTCCCACTCTCTCTCTCTCTCTCTCTCTCTCTCTCTCTCTCTCTCTCTCTCTCTCTCACACACACACACACACACACACATGAACAAACAAACAAACAAATAAGTAAATAAACACACAAAAAACAAAAACCAAGCCAAACAAACAAAAAACCCAATCCATGTTTTAGTCCCAGATGTCCTATTTTGAAATTAAATTTATTTTTAAGGAATTAAGTATAGAGTGTATTTTGATCAAGTCCACCCTCTATTTTCCTCCTCCAGCTCCATGTTCCAAAGTAGTGTTCTGTTTTCTGTTTTTCCATCCATCTGTTAATCTATCCATCTATTCTTCCTTCCATTCAGTTCACTGAATCTACTTAGTGCTCTCTGCATGTGCATGACAAATGGGTTGGAGCCTTCCGTTTTAGCCTGGACCATCTGTTAGTGGCAGCATCCACAAGGAAAACAGATTCTCCTTTCTTCAGTTCCTTAGTGAAACTACATTTAGTGCCCCCTTTCCCCATTGTGCTGGGAGTTTCGATGACTTGATTTTTTGCAGATAACCACAATGGCTGTGAGCCTGTGAGTCAAACAGCTATGCCATTTTCAGAAGATAGGTTGGTATAGCTATCCTCCCCACATTTCCCTTCTTAGGTTATTTTTATTCCTTCTTCCTGGACGTTTCCTGAGCCTTGGAGTGAATACAGTGCTCATGTAGCTGTCTGATAAATGGATGAGCACTCACAGTCACTTGTTTGTATGTTGGCCGGTTATGTGTCTCTACAGCAACTGCTGCTTACTGCATAAAGGAGCTTCTGCGACATGACCAATGTCAAGATCAGCACAGATTGATGGTTATAAGTACAATTATTGCAATATAGGCTTTTAATTTCCCTTAGAGTAGCAGTTCCCCGTTAGTACCCATGTGGTTCTATTAATCATCCACATCTATGCCTAATGTAGTGGCTGGTTTTGTGTCAATTAGACACAAGCTGGAGTCATTGGTGAGAAAGAAGCCTCAGTTAAAATGTCTTCATGAGTTCATGAGTTCTAGTGGTAAGGCATTTTCTCAATCAGTGATCAGAGGGGGGAGGGCCCAGCCTATGATGGATTGTGCCATCCCTGGGATAGTGCTTCTGGGTCCTATAAGAAAGCAGCACACACACACACACACACACACACACACACACACACACACACACACACCACCCCATGGCCTCTTATTCAGCTCCTGTCTCCAGGTCTCAGTCCTGCTTGAGTTTCTGTCCTGACTTCCTTCAATGATCTGAAATGTAACAACAAACCCCCTTTCCTCTCCATCTTACTTTTTATTCACAGTATTTTGTTGTAGTTATAGAAACCCTGACTAAGATTTCTATTAAACTTTCCTGTTCAACACACTATGGTGGAGAAACAATTGTTATGCATTCTTTCCTCCTGGCAGCATGTTAAAACCTAACTGGGGATGTAACTCAGTGGCGAGAATGCTTGGCTCCCATGAACAAAGCACTGGGATTAATTTGAAACTTTGCATAAAACCTGGCATGGTGTACTACATTGGTGATCTAGCACTGGGGACATAAAGAAAAGTGATCAGAAGTTCAAGATCATTTTAGGAAGTGAGTGACTATGAGGTCAATCTTGGTTACATGAGACCCTGTCTCAAAATGACAACTAAATCTAAAATCCAGACTTCTGGAAACTAGAAGATGGTGGTAGTTTAAAACAAAGGGAAGTGCTGGATACTCTAACCTTTAAAATCTGCTCACCTGTAAGCTTCTCCATGGAAACAGAAAAAAAAATCCAAATTGTAAGTAAAGCCTTGCTGCATTGTTTCAGGCAAGTACTAGATCAATATGCATTTATCTAGTTGTAGAACAGCTGTAAAATGTTTCAGTTCTCATGCAGGTTTAGTATTTGAGTCCCATCTTTTAGATGAGAAAGATCAAGTTCTTAGTAGGTAGTTTCACAAAGTCAATAGTCCTAGATAGTACAGTGCTTTTTAATGTGTGAATCCAGGTGTTTCCATTTTGAAGCCCCTTCTGTAAAAACTAATTGCATGGGCACATTTGGAGGAAAGGAGATATTTTGAAAGGTTAAGGGGAAAACCATTTAATGTATTACATGAAATGCAAAAAGTAATATTCAAAATGGATATTTGATAAATATCACTCACATTTAGAAGAGTGAAAATCTGCATAGCCTGGAGCCAAAAAGGCTTGCTTACTGAAAAAATTAAACTCTTGCTCTTCTTTAATTATGCAAGTACAGAAAAGAATAAGCATATATTATTACACTTCTACCTATCCTGGCAATTAAGATTGTAATCTGAGAGACTACTAGAGCTTGTAATGAGATTATATCCCCTATTACAGGAATGATCCAGTGGTGCAATAAAGGATGCTTCAATTCTATTTACTAAGCTGTTGATCTTAGAGGAAGGCATTAAAAAGCATCCTAGGTGTGCAGCATCCATACTAGAATGTTTGGGTGCTTGTGACGTTCAAAACATTTAAAGTTAAAACTGTGGATTTTTTTAAAAAAATTCCCTTCAATTACTGGGTTTAGAAAAATTTCCCACATGTTAGATAGTCTTTTTTTAAACTTGAAGATGTCTAGTTTTTTGCAAAGTATTGATTGGAACTGTCATTGGCAGTGATCTATTGTCTGGGAGTCACTTCTCATGCTACATAGAATTTCCTGTACAATATCCATAATAAGAATTTATTTTTAGGCAAAGGACAATAAACTTTTAAATCGGAGTGACTAAAGGAAAAATGGAAAGTTCTTGTATAATATCCAGTTGTGAGAGACAGCCAGTATATGTGAGTACTTTTCCCAAAGACCTTCTTGGTAATGTCCCCTGAAGTAGTCTCTTGCTCTCTCTGTCACTCTCTTAATTTCTAGAAATGACTCACTTAATTTCAGGTCTCTGAGAGGCAAAGAGGGAGAGGGAGGGAGGGATGGATGGATGGAGGGAGGGAGGGAGAGAGAGAGAGACAGAGAGACAGAGACAGAAAGACACAGACAGACACAGAAACACAGAAAGGACACAAAGAGAAGGAGAAAGAAACAGAGATTCAGAGAGAGGGAGGAAGAGAGAGGACAGTTCTCTAATGGTTCCATTAAAATTTTAATGGAGAACCTTATTTGCTTAGTTTGGAGGACATGTCTCCCTTGGGGTCATTCTCTGAGTATGTTATGAAGGCGGGAGTTCTTGTCCCGTTCATGTCATTGTTAGGTGACCTGTTCATATTGATAGACTGAGTGGGAGACTGAATCCTTGAAAAAAAATGTGGATTGTGTAAAAAAAAAACCACTATTACTAGAAATAGCCTGTGTGTGTGTGTGTTTGTGTGTGAGTGAGTGTGTAAGTGGGGAGAGAATCAAAAGCTACAGAAATCCCACATAGCAGGTTTCTGACATCTCACTAGTTGCCCATAGAAGATTTGGATAACAAAGATAGTTGGATAATCTTTGGAAAACAAGGAATCTCAGAAAATTATTCTTCCATTCAGGTAATACTTTTCTGAACAGTATCACCTCATTATAATTTTAACCTTTAGTACCACACAAAGCAAACCCAGAACTGTTTTTCTCAAACAATATAGTCTTCAGTACATGAAATGTCACCTTGTGTCCTGGAAGCTGTATTTCAAAAGCCATTTCTCATCTAAGCTAGAAGTAACCTGGGTACTCTTTAAACTTAACCACCAGCCATATTAATCCAATGAGTAGTTGTTAAAATTTCACCTTCTCCTGCCTCTCAGAGTACTTCTTCTTTGTGTTCCTTTCTACAAATGCTTCTAATGATCAGACTTATATTATTCACAAGGATCTCTGCAAGAGGATCCCTCCATTTCAGCAACCCACCCCCATCCCTACCACATTATGTTTTGGTCTTGCTGAATATGTCCTAAGTGTTGCCTTTTCAGAATAACCTAGAGGCAAAGCATGGTACTTGAAAGTCAGACACCATCTCTCTTGGTGTTTTATTGTTGTGAAGAGACACCATGACCATGGCAATTCTTACAAAAGAAAGCATTTATTCTGAGCTTGCATTTTACAGCATTTGAAACATTTGAAAGGGAAGGAGAAAAAGTTTCAAAGGTTTAGTCCATTTCCATTATGATGGGGAGAATGGTGACGTATAGGCAGACATAGTGCTGGAGAAATAGGTAAGAGTTCTACATCTATATCTAAAGGTAGCCGGGAGAGAGAGGCTCTGGGTCTAGCTTGGGATTTTGAGAACACCTTCCCCCCAACACCTGTTAATTCCTGCTAAGTATTGCCACTCCCCAATGATTAAATATTCAAATTTATGAGCCTATGGGCACCATTTTTTATTCAAACCACTAGACCACTGTTGCACAACCTTTGCTGTGCAACAACATGGTGCTCTTCTGTTCCATCTTTTACCTCTTTTCTTTCTATTGAGTAGTACTGCTGCCTCCACTGGGCTGTAACTACATAGAGACATTCCTGCCAGCTGCCTTCACAGCTCACTGACATATGCAGTGTTCCATAACACTTCTTGTAACATTGGGAAATAGTCAACCTGACTTGGTAGACCCCTTTCCTCTCTGCCTGATCATTTCCCCTCCTGTTACTCTTGAAACAATGCTCCCAGAATTGGATTCAGTTGCTCCTCCTGCATTTTGATGTGTTGATAGAAAGCCAAGTATCACATCACCCCTCCTTTTTGAATTCTTTAATTAAATCAACATGAGATCAAATTTATGTTTCCATTAGATTCACTATAATGTGATTTTAATTGACATAATTCCAAGCTAAAAATCTAAGGACTTATTTCCACGCTCTTTTCTCCTTGCCCCACATGTTTTGTGCTTAATTAATCTGTAGATGTTTCCAAGTAGTTTGTAGATATACCAATTTAATGTCTTTTTTTGATTGTGAGAAAGTTGAAAATGAGTTATAGAACATGTGTTGTAAGTAGACCATTTTCTCTAACTTACTACACTATCATCTTTCTTCTGAAGAATAGTCTTCAATGATTTTTTTGATACTGATTATTTCTTTACTTTATTCTTCTCCCTTTGTACTCCCAACTCCACAAAACTAAGAAATGTTACTCTCTAGAGAACTATTGGAGATGCTTGGTGACATGTTTGGTTGCTATAATATTTATATTTATATTTATATAGGAGTTCCTATTAGCATTTATTGGTGGAGGCCAAGGATGTTGCTGACACACTGTAGAATTCACAAGAAGACTTCAAAACAAAGAACCATCTTGTTCAAACTCTCAATAGTGCCAATATTAAGAAGCATATTTAAGAGTTAAAAGCTGCCTTTCATCACAGCAAACTGCTCGGTAGAAATTATACAAATTCTTTAGGTGATTTATTCATCAGTCCTGGGAGCAGAACCCTCCACCTCTCAGCTTCAACCTTCTTGTTGTTTTTCTAATGCTATGACACAGGAGTTGCTATTTCATAGTTCAAGGAGGTAAAAGAAAATAATTTATATCTTGGTTTTATCTCTGTTATCATTTTTCCCTTTAAGTAAATGTACATGGACATAATCATTTCCACACTTGTCACAAATACTAGCTTCTTGATGAATATTGACTTTCATTTCTTTTGTTGAATAACAATTCACTAAAAACCCATTCAATATATGGCAGATATTGTTCCAGACTCTTTAAATTTTTAAAGATTATTTATTCAATTATTTATATATGTGCTCACCGTGGTATATATGTGTGGAGGCTTTAGGTCAGCTTGTAGATTTTCTCCTTTTGTGATATGGGTCCTGAGGAACCAAACCTATGTAGCCAGGCCTAACAGCAAGTGCCTGTACCTAATGAGGCATGTCACTGGCTCATATTGAAGTTAAGATTCTTCAATATGTGTTATGTTACTGGATCTTGTACAAAAGTTTATATCATTTATCAACAAGATAGTTATAAATAACAGACTATATATATATATATATATATATATATATATATATATATATATATATATATATATATATATTATATGTTAGACTAATAAAGAAAGAGGCCATAAATTTGAAGATGGAGTTCAACATATATTCTAATGTCCTCATTGAGACCCAGGACTTTGGATAACGTTGGGCTTATGATATTGTACATCATTTTACTTAAAGAACTCACCATTCAGTGAGGACGGAGACAACTAGACAGAAAAGCCTTAACACAATAATAATACACAAAGGTGGTGAACATCAGGATTTATAACTCAACAAAGTAGCATCTGGTTAAGCTCCACATGCTAAAGAGGATTCTAGAAGGTAGTGATATGATATCTGTACTAAGTCTGAAAAAAAAAACTATGATCAAGATGCTGGTGGACAGGGATTCATTTTATTGAATATCCAATTTTTCCTTCAGGGAATTGAACATAGAAGAAAATTATGTGTTATGCAGATTAGTTTTTATGTCAAGTAGATAAAAGCAAGAGTCAACTGAGAAGAGAGACTATCAACGGAGAAAATGACCTCTACATGATCAGACTCTCAGTAATCTTATAGGACATTTTTAAAGTTAGTGACTTGTGTGGAAGGACCTAGCCTGTTATGGGTGGAGCCACTATAGGGATAGTAATCTTGAATTCAATATAAAAACAGAATGACAAGCCAAAAGGAGCAAGCTAGTAAGCAGCACTCTTCCATGGCTTCTGTTTCATATCGTGCCTGCAGAATCCTGCCCTGACTGCCTTTAAAATTGTGCTGTGTTATAGAAATATAAGCAAATATAAGCCTTTCCTCCTCTCATTGTTTTTAATTGTGCTGTTTTCTCATGGAACAAGTAGCCCTAAGATATATGCACATCTTAAATAGAAGCTGGTACTGCAGCCATTTCATGGCCTTTGTGCCTCAGAAAATTTGGTTCCATTTCTAGAAGCACATTCTAAGGGGAGGGATTGCTAACATTATATTTAAGAGGGCTCTGGATTTTCAGAAAAATTCTATATAATACATTTGGCCAATGTGATAGCTATTTATGGTTATCAGCTTGAGTACACCTACTTGGCCTGAATTCAGAAATAAAGGGCACACCTGTGATCCAGATCTTGAGGAATAGTGTCTACGAGAAGCTTAGGCCCAAGCAAGATAGTATATATATTTAATCCCAGGAGACAGAGGCAGACAAATCTCTGAGTTAAAGACCAAAGTAGAACACAGCAAGTTATACATCAAAGTGTAGTGGTTCATACCTTTAATCTGGCCATTCCTTCTTCTGTAGGCTTCCATAAGGACAATGGATAAAGAAAAATTTCATTCTTTTTCATATGCTTGTACTTATTAACAAGCACATTTGGTGGAACCCACTTCCTCAGGATTCTGGCTTATACAAAAGCCCAGCTGAAACACCCAGCCTCATGGGACTAAGCAACTACTAGATTCTCATACTTCCCATTCACTGCTCATACTGCCCATTGTTGGGTTAGTTGGACTGTAGATTGAAAGTTATTCCAATAATATCCCTTAATATACAGAGACATTCCTTAGGTTTTGTGAGTCAATAGAACCCTGATTAATAAGCCAACTTTTATTTAATTCCTTCTATGAACTAACTGATTTTTAATCTGTTTTCCACCCATGATATTCTTGTGTTACCGTAACAACCTTTTTGTATTTTATTTTGGATTAAAGCCTGATAGTTAACTCAAATTTCTGCCTAAAATATTTCTATACACTGACAGAATTTTCCATGCTGGAAAATTAGCAGTCTACAATACTACAATAATTCCCAGCTTCTCTTGCAGCTATATTTGACTATATGACTAAAGAAATGTAGAATGAAGTGTTATGTAAAAGCCTTTAGATACTTTATATAACATAGATTTCATGTTGAAATTCTTTTTTTCTTTTTTCCTTCTAATATATTTATTCCCGTGGGTTTAGATGAGTACATGAAACCTAATGTCAGTGCTGGCTTCAAAGATTATGATGTGATCTTTGGGGATAGATGCATATAACATGAAAGAAAAATAAGATAGAAATGTCCCAGTTCTGAAGTCAAATTGAGCATCTGTAAGTTTTTGGATATCTATATTTGAATATAATTTAGAAAATATTCTTCTGTCTTGTCTAGGCCACTATTATTTTTGAGATTTTGTTATTAGGAGCAAAAGCAGTCATCTCTATTTGCAGATCATGAATTAGTCTTAGAAAAGGAGGAATGTCTGTCAATAATACCCACAATTGTAAATTCTTCAGATATAAGTATTTTGATTGTAATACTGAGGCTATTGTTACTTTTAAAAACTCCTTTGCAAGGTACATTTTTACTATTCTGCTTTAATTAAATTATTATTGCCTATGGCCCTTAATATAGTTTGACCCCAATTCTTCTAATGTTCATCTAATTTAACTCTCATCTTCAAGAAATGGCTCCTGGGGTTCTTCATGTATTAAGGCATTGAGTGATTGGTAGGGCAATAGAATAAAGAGTGTTCATTACACACCATGACAGGAAATTTTGCTATCTTCATCCTATAGTACAATCCACTGTTTATCCAATCATCTCTTAATTAATTAGCAATTAAGCTTGCTCAGAATGTGAAAAGTGCCCATTAGTAAAACATGGCAAGTCACTCTCATGGTCTGGGTAAAATAGATTTCTGCTCTCTCTCTCTCTCTCTCTCTCTCTCTCTCTCTCTCTCTCTCTCTCTCTCTCTCCCCTCTCTCATTATCCTTCACTCCTTCTCTGTCAGTAGTAGGAATCAGTAGTTAACTTTTCTATTATAATTTACTATTCATTTTTGGTCAGGTTTATTCTACATTGCAAACAAGCATGAGACCTGTGATTTTGTCCTAGATATGTCTTTGTGATCTTGAGAAACATATTATTCTTAATTGACATATGATGCCTAAAATACTGAGCCATAAAATAAAGAATAATTATTTTAGCCCTGTCATATGAAAAAAATCATATGTCAAATGACATCAAGGACTTAACATATTCTGTTGAATATCCTCACTTTCAGACACAAAAGACAGATTAAAACATAATGCAGAAGGAAAGCCAATAGAATGCCAAATAAGTCCATTTGATATTTGGCAAATGGATTAGATTTATTTAATTGAACTTCAAAATGAATTTGTCACTGGCTAGCAAAAGCAATTGCATCATAACAAAATAGATGAAATTATACTTCTTGAGATGCATATTAGGTGTCCTATCTATAGTATATTGACAACAGCACATCTGTCCCCTTTTCTTATTACCTTTGGTGATACATTTGGACCCTAATATCACCACCCAGTTTGTGCCAGTTATGATCTAAGTATTGTCTAGCCATTCCAGAGTTACTGACACTCTCCGTTCCCATCATTCTGCCTCCATGAGATGCCATTTCTCAGTATGTGGGTTTCTCAAGATAGATTCTCTCCTACTCTGTTCCAATCTCAACCTAGATCTTACTCTGGAGACCTGAGATCTTATTTCTGTAGAACTGTCTGATTTTGTGAAACCTTTGAAAACATGACGAGATCCTGGTTAAATATTAGTTTCTGGGTTGAATGAAACAGAGATTACTCTTGTTCACATTTTTTTTTTTTATTGCTCTGATGACTGTCCACAATACTAGACAGAGATTGTTTAGTTAGAATTTTTTATAATGCCATTAAATTACTTGGACAGAAGATGTTATGAATGTGAGCTAGGAGCTGATAACATAGACAATCATGAATATAAATACTCTGCAAACTATAAGGGTTAGGACCTTACTGTTTGAAGTGGCTGATGCCCTCTGCGGTGATTTTAGGTTATGACATGCTTGAGGTTAGCCAGGTAAGCTTTTCAATAATTTGTGTGCAAAGTACACTTCTATTACAAAAGCAGCAATCCAAAAACTCTGAAAGCATTATATTTTGATAAGTATGTGGAATGAGGACTCTCATGTATGGCTGTGGGAACACCAAATAGTCTGATCACTTTCAAAAATCACAATGCAGTTTCTTCTAAAGCTAACTAGACTATTACCATGAACTCTTTGCTTGATCTTTATTTAAGTAAGTTGAAGTTTTATATCAACTCAAAAATTTCCACTTGCTTTATTTATAATATCCAAAATTCATAAGCATGATCTTTCACTTGGTGGGAGGTTCAGCAACGGTTCTTGTAGCCAAAGGAAAATTATTTGATACTAAAAGGAAATAAATTCTCAAGCCATGAAATACATGGAAATATCTTCCATGTGTACTATTAAGTAAAACTGTTAATCTGCATAATTTCACATGAATGACATCATGGAAAGGAAAAATAGAGACAGTACAAAGATCAGAAGTTGTTAGAGGCTAATAGACAGAATAGGTCACATACCTGCACACATGGAGAATTTGTCAAGACAATGTAACTATATTTGTGACACTATAATTCTGGATATATGGCAGTAGAAATTTGCCCAAGTGTCAAGTTCAGTGTGCTAATCATGAGTCAATGTAAAATTAATTATAATAAATGAATCACTGTCCAGACATAGGTAGTAATCAAGGATTCAGGTGTATGCAGGCACAAGGGTTACAGAAACATTGAATTTTCTCTTCAGTTGTGCTCAAAGAATGAAGACTATTTCCCAAAGAAAGAAAAGAGGTTGAGGTTTGTTGGACACCATATATATGCTGCTACTCATTTCTTCAACTTGTTTCTTTAATGGCTGATTAAAGAACTCAATCTCTGAAAGCTGAAACAAACAAATCCTTCAAGGTTACAGAGAAAAGTCAGTGAGGAGAGACAAAAATTCACTCTGATCAGGTGCCGAAATTTGTGCATGTCTTCACTCAGTAGTTCCATCTGTCAAATAATAATGTTTACCCCACTGGCCTTGCTCTGCTCCCTGCCAGTGACCCGTGTTTTACTTTATGAGCAAGGCAAGTCCTAGTCCAATGTGACTCATTGCTGCAGCCGGAAACTGGTATTTGAAAAGTCTTATAAAAGTCAGTTTGGCAGGGTGCCTCCCTCATTACAGCACTCAGAATAATTAAAATATCCCTTTGTGTGTGAAAACTAACATCAAAGGTCCTGACAAAGAGTATCTCTGGTGGGAACTATGATTATCACTGTTTTATGGCTGGGGAAACTGAGGAATGGATTTGTTAAGTGGCTTCCCCCAGGTCCACTGGTGAATCAGGGGCCTGAGACTACAACCATCTCTTGCATCACAATTCTCTTCTTGGTCCAGAATGCCAGCCACATTTATTAGACTAATATTACCATTTCCTGAGCAAAAATTAAGGGATTAAGTTTATTCAAATCATAGCATCTGTATACGAGTGAGAGAAAGGTTATGTTTTCTCTGGGAACTAGGTCAGCAGACTGAGGGTTTTAATTAAGCTTCTGGAATAGAAACTCTGGAAATAAAATCATACCAGAACAAGCCACATACTTCTTGGCCAGGCTCATTTATCAGAGATGTTCAAGTTCTTGGTTGTTTAGAAGTCTTTTACAATCTTACATTTGACTAATCTTGCAATTCTAAAACAGCCTGCCATTATGTGAAGAAAAAGGTCAGGTTGGAAGACACCACAGTGTATTGGAAAAGTTGGCCGTCCTTATACTAATCACTCATTGCACAGAGCAGTTAAAGCATCAGTGAGTGGGTTCATGTATTAATTAGTGCAGAATTCTATAGCGTTTTGGATCCAGGAAACATTATATAAGAGAAACTTGTCTTCGAGGCTTGAAACTGTGTTAAATCTATTTGCTGAGATTCAGTCCCCATCTGGGTATGAATCCTGTAATGGTGAGAAATCAACAGCATATAGCCTTGGGCCCAGGAGCAAGGTCATTCTTGTAAATTAAGGTATGAGAAGGAGAGACTGAATTATACCCTTTTGAGGACTAGGATAATGGGTAAGAGTACTTTGTCTACAAGCATGAGGACTGAATTTTTAGTCCTAGGCACCCATAGAAAAAGTGAAGGTATGACTGTGTGTACTTATAATGTCAGCAATGGGGTGCAGAAATAGGAGCATGTGTACATCATGCTAGCTAGCTGGTTTACTTAAAAATGATGATCTGATTTAGTGAGGGACTCTGTTTCAAGACAAAAAGGTAGATAGGAAGATACCCCCTTTAGCCTTTATATGCACATAAATGGGTGTATGTACCTACCAACTCATGTGCATGAATTCATTTAACCTAGTCCCCCTCACACCTATGCTAATGCACACACATCCACACATGAACACACGAGCACAGGAGCACACACACACACACACACACACACACACACACACACACACACACACCATGAGCACACATGCTCACATATGCCCACACACAGAGTCACCTAGGTGACAATTGCCTGAATTTGTTGCTTATTGACTGTATATTATTTAACTCTCTGCTTATAGAATTCTACTGCTGCTTCAAATGTCATCTCTTATTCAAAGATGTTGCATGCTAGGCATCATTAGACCACCATCGTCCACAGATAATTCTCACTACCATCATGTCTATTTCAATCCTGCTATTGTGTCTATTGCTGTAGGATGTACCTGAATGAAGGTCATACATGTTAGTTAGAGCAGACATCTATAGCAGAATGCAGAGGAGCAATAAATCTGTGTAGCATGGCTTTGGTGGAGCAAGAATAACATGGGGCATGGTTGGTCTTATTTAAGACTTTATCCAACTGCAGCTTTACCAAGACCTAGCTTCATGTTGACTCCTATTATTTGGATTATCCTAGTCTTTGTGTCATGTTCAGACAAAACATATGTTAACTCTGCAGTTGAATAAAGTCTTTTTTAAAAAGGGAACATCTATTTAAATGTGTGAAATTCTGAGGGGAAGCAAAAGGTAATAGTGCAGTATTCTGAGAATTATAGTGTTCATTGTCATACGTTGGTCTTAATGGGGGAACGAATGCTTTTAGAACATTGGATAAAGGACATATACACACAGGAGTTCAGGCCTGGGCTCGAGCCTTTAACCAAACACCCTGACTCCATCATCTCCCTCCTTCACGTCTCTCATCATTTTGTGGCTTTGGGGAAGTAAATGCCCTACTTAGAGAAGTTGGAGAAGATAACAGTAGAGCTGAGTAGGCATATAAAACACACTCTACATCATTTGACTTGATGTGACCCCCATCTCTAAGCCCTCCCCAGAGTTTGTAATTCATAAAGTAATAGCATAAATTCATAATGGAGTCAGTTTTGGCTTGTATTCTTAGGTAAGGTGGATGAAGTTACTAGATTAGGTCATGAACATAAGTATCTTATATGTTTGAGAAAGTCTAAAGATTTTATAATCATATATAAAGCCTCAGTGGTTTGTCTTGCTTGCATTTGATACTGGGTTCAATATCTTAGTGTGTGTGTGTGTGTGTGTGTGTGTGTGTGTGTGTAAAAGTGCGTGTGTGCTCACACCTGCAAGCCTGGTTATGTAGAACTCTCCAGGACAATAAATATCTAGCTCACACATCATACAACATTTAAAATACTTTCAGCTTTCTTGATTGCATTATAAGCCATTCTGTGCAGAATGTAGCTATGAGTAGATTATTTCACCCTGAATTTTGGATTTTATTAATTTTTCATAGATATAGAGGGTAATTCCACCTCAGTGTAACATCCTTTCTTCTGACATAAGTATATGACATCATTAGAATTAAACATATTTATTGGTCTGAATATGAATTTGTTATTACTGTGGCAGATCATGTGTACCAAAGGTTTAAATTCCTGCCCTTTGGGTGTTAGTTGAGGAAAGAACTCAATTTTAGAATTTTGCCTTGATGTTTCAGAATTAATGCCCAGAATCGTTTATTTAAACACTGATTTTATTGCTACCTATTTATTTTTATATCTTATAATAAACTGCTGACATGTATTCAAATGCATAAACCAGTGGGGTAGGCACTGTTTGTATTATTTTTGGAGGAGCTAGGGCCAGGGTCTTGTACAAAAAATATGATTTCTTTGTTTATTATAGCACAAGTTTCATCTATTCTCCCTGCCCAGTGCTATAGCTGTCATGTCAAACTGCTGGAAATTATTAACCCCACTTAATAAATATCATATTAAATGAATTTACCCAGTGTTGAAAAACCTGGCATAGGTCCAACTTCAGGGTGAACATAGATCTTCCTGTAAATTGCCTATTCTTCCCTCGAAGGGCCTGTTGTGGATGGAAAGTACATTTCATTAAGCTCACTGAAGCCCCATTTATTTAACAGCTTTCTTCCAATATAATATCTTTCATCTAATGGCTCAGGTGCTGTGATGGTCGACATCATGGAGATTCAGAGCAATGGAAAAAAGTAGATAAATACATGAGCATGTGTGGGGTAAATTATACATTACAACGACCTTTCTCCATTCACCTGGAAGTCCCTTTCTTCACCCAATTTACCTCTCCATTTTAGAGCCATTTTTCACACAGGGGAGTGTTTGCATGGCTTTGTGCAGAATAGATTTAGGTAGCAGGTTTATTCCTCAGAAATAGCTTTTTCTCCTTAGAATAGTGTGCTTTGAGGAGTTCTTATCAACATGCAAATTGAAATTCCTAGAACCTAGGGCAAAGGTGATTAGAGCTTATGCAGAACTCAGTAAAGAAGACATTAAGGAATTTATTCTAAAAATAGGTGACTTCAATTTGCCCATCTATTCTATTTCCTTTGTATTGTCTCCTCAATTCTGCTCTCTCCTGTATCCTTTTAGACTGTGTCCCATTTTGATTCAACCAAATTTCAGGGAAACATAAAAACCCCTTAATTTCACATAGAATTAAGTAACATATACTACTTGGGTGCCTGGCATTGACCTTTAGAAATGATTACCACTTTTCAGTGAACTACTGGTAGATATTCTTGCCAACATACCCATTTCCTTTTTAGCTCAATCATTTCATGGTATAATCTTATCATTTTTATATCTACATGAAAGCCCATACATGAAATGCTCGGTTTTATCTAGTTGCATCTTTACAGGATCACATTCCTTGTTTCTCTCATCATCGCGTGTTAGGGGGCTCTCTCTATGGATGTACACAGCTATCCTGATTCCTTGTCACTGTGGTGGTGTATACCAGAGTATGAATATGGCACTTGGATGGGTTTCAGTCTGGTTGCTGATGAGTAATGCTCTTAAGAGTGCTCTTGATGTTGTTGGTGGTCACTGCTTATGTCAGGTTGAGTATGTTTTTAGAGGGACAGCAATCATTTGTGGTCACTCGCCTACTTGTATGACGAATCTGAACAAATTGTCCATGGAGTCCACAGCTACAAATGAGAGGGCTCAGTGCCCTGCAGTTCATTGACACATTCACACTCTTCTTCCATGGTTAGAATTCACATTTCTAATTACTGAACAGGTTGAGCATGTTATGGGTTGGCAGATTTTTATGTTCTCATCTTTTTCCCCATCTGTACCAATTTTCTCTTTTTATCAGTCAATCTTGGTAAAACAGTTACCTTGGTGATACAAAAATCTTTGTATATGTCAAATATAAAATCTGCCTTGGTTTTACTTAAAAAGTTTTTATTTAGCCTGTCCTTTTGCTACTTTATGGCATTTTAAAATGAATAAAAGTCTTCAGTTGGATGTAGTAAAAGGGGTCAATATTTTCCTTTAAGAAAAGAAAAGATGTGTTCTTTTTATGGCTTCTTTATGCTAAAGCCATAAATACATTCTTGTAAATGGCTTTGAAAGCCTTTATTGGTAGGCTTTTCACATTTATATTTTGATTCCATCTGAAGTTGAAGCTCATGTTGTGCTTGGATCACATCTCATTTTGGAACTGCTAAATGACTATTACCCCAGTGCAATTTGTCAACAAGATTATCTGTTCCTTATTCTGTCACAATGAAGTTGTTTTTTAGGGATGAGAGTAGGGGAGTTTCTGTTTGTTTATGGGTTTATACTATCTCTCCTTTGCCTTTAGGTAAGTCTTAGCTCCAGCACTATATGAACTTTCTGCATTCTAGGACAGGTCTTGACACCTAGGAGGGAATGTTTCATTAGCATGTACTAAAGTGTGTCTTGGTTATTCTTGGACTTGTGTTCTTATAAGAATTCCACACACTGCCATCAGGATACACGGCCTGTCTGCAGAGAACTGAGCACCCAGAGGAGACACAGGAGCGCTTTCCCTACTGAACCCATGGTTGATCCCACACTCTCTCTCCACTGATTATCTGGGGAGAGACCTCCAGGAACTCTTAGGGTACAGGAATCACGCTACTGCTTGATTCTGTGCTTTTCAGGCCTTCATCTGCACCCAGAGCTAGAGCCTGCCCATCATCATCGGTACTCACAGCCTGCCCATAGAGCTGAAAATCTAGGACTAATCTCTCTCTGGAACCCATGGCCCACAGACCCACAGAAAAGAACAACTAACATCAAAGATAAAAAGATGAAAAAATGCATGCACAACACTTTAAGCAACAAAAACCAAGAAAATCTGGCAACACCAGAACCCAAGTCTCCCACCAAAGCAAGCAGTGTATATTCCAACACACCAAAAAAAAAAAAAAAAAAAAAACCAAAACCAAAACCAAACAAACAAAAAAAAAAAAAACAACCCCCCTGAAAACAAAAAAAAAAAAAAAAAAAAAAAAAAAACAAGATTAGGACTTAAATTGTGCCCCATGATGATGATAGAAGGCCCTGAGAATGGCATGAGTAACTCTTTTAAAGAAATATAGTAGGAGACCTGGCCGAGTTAGTTCAGGACCAGCAGGCCACCCTCCCTCAGGTCCCTGGGAACTCAGAAGAGCTGTAGGAGTGCTTTCCATCTAAATGGAAGGGTGAGTCAACTTCTGTCCATGTTCTACCCCGGAAGAGGCTGACTAGAACTCTCAAGGCACAGGCAGAAGTACTGCCTGGGAGTGCACACTTCTGGCCCAAGGCCAGGCCCAGCCTAGGTACATCAAAACTGAGAATTCATGACCTACCTACCCTGAGAGAGGAACACCCAAAAACAGTATTCCTCTGAGGACAAGAGGCCCACAGACACACACGAGAGACAAGGTCCAGTAAGAGACAAGATCACCTATTGTCACCTGTAACAAGATGGTAAGAGGCAAGGGTAAGACTCTATGAAACAGAAACTAATACAACCTGGCAACATCAGAATTCAGTTCTCCCAACACATCAAATATGGGATATCCCAACTCACCAGAAAAAGAAGATTTAGACTTAAAATCATACTTCACAATGACAATGGACATGTTTGAGAAGCACATAACTAACACACTTAAAGAAGTACAAACAAACCAGGAGAATACACAAAAACAAGTTGAAGCTCTTAAAGAGGAAACACAAAAATCACATACAGAGCCAAAGGAAAGTAAAATCAACCAGGTGAAGAAACAGAAATCCGAAAGAGAAACAATGAAGAAAAAAACTAAAGGAGACAACCCTGAGGTTTGAAGACCTAGGAAAGAAATTGGGAGTCAGAGGCTAGCATCACCAACAGAATACAAGATATGGAGGAGAGACTCTCAGGGGCAGAAGATAACATAGAAAACATAGAGACAACAGTCAGAGAAAATGCAAAAATAAAAAAGATTCTAAGCCAAAACATCCAGGAAATCCAAGACACAATGAAACAACCAAACCTAAGGATAGCAGGTATAAAAGAGGGCAAAGCATATCAACTGAAAGGCACAGTAAATATCTTCAACAAAATTATAGAGAAAAACTTCTCTAACCTAAAAAAGAAATGACTTCAGCCATACAAGAAGACGACAGATCCCCAGAAAAGAAATTCATCTCTATAAAAAAAAAGTCAAAACAAGAAATGCTCAAAACAAACGAACAAACAAACAAAAATACTAAAAGCATTAAGAGAAAAGGGACAGGCAACACATAAATGCAGACTGATCAGAATTACACCAGATTTTTCAACAGAGACTATGAAAGCTAAAAGATCCTGGACTGACATCATACAGACACTAAGAGAAAACAAGGTCCTGTCCAGGTTATTATATCCAGAAAAACTCTCAATCACGATAGGTGGAGAAACAAAGTTATTTCAGGGATTCAGCATCTGTCCGGAAGGCCTGGGATGCTGAACGCTCGGTCCATTTGGCACCTGGAACAATGGAGATCCAGGGACACAGGCCTGGAGAGACTGTGTTGTGAGTAACCAAAATGCAGAGAGGGCTAGGCAAGCATGCAGAAAACACAGCCCTCCAGTTGGTTTAGTGGAGCCAGAACTCTGGCAAAGGAACTTGGGATCGCCCAAAAGAACCCTGACTCAAGCCCTTGTCAGTGGGAGCCTGGGTTTGCCCAGGAAAGGCAGTGCTCGAATTTCAACTCTACAGAACACCTAACCCCTGGAACAGAGGAGTCTGACACATAGGTCCGAGGAGAGCAAATCGGGAATCCTCAGAGAGCAGAAAATACTGTGCCATTGGAAAAGGGTCTGTTGTGGCATAGAGAAAGAGCCAGGTCCCTGCTAGTAGTACTCAAGACCTGTGGACACAGGGGTAAGCTACCAGAATAGCCTCACAAGAGGTCCCACATCGGAGCCCATAAAGACAGACCTGAGTCACTGCTACCAGAACACACTGCTTGCCTACCAAAAGCTGAATGCTCAGAATCAGCAGTGAAAAACAGAAATATATTTTTCTCTTTTCATCCTTTTCTGCATCACTTGCCTAATTTCTCCTGTTGCATAGATAATAGCTGCCCATGTAAAATTTTGGAGATAATCCAGGCTTGAGGAATGTAACATTTGACACAATCATAGGAGCTGCCCCTGTCTGACAGGTGTGTTAGCGTCAGGGTCAAGTTAGGGGATTATTCCAGAATCTTTCATGTGCTGTTATACTTGCCTCTTGTCCAGATGCTTTTTTTTTTCAGGTGTCTAGAGGATGATGACTGAAGAGAGGTCCTTCCTTGCCTGGAAAGGGAAGATAACAATTGATTCTCCTGCAACCACTGATACGACACAGTCATCTTCTTCATGGAAAGAAGACGGCTTGGAAAGTAAATGATCAACTTGGTTGGCTGAACTATTTATGCTCAAAACTAATCTTGTCTCTAGAAGCCACCTGTTCACTGGCTGCGCATATCCACCCACAGATTTATCTACCCTACCTATTTATATTTGGACCCATACTTGTCATACTAAACTGGGGCCTTTGCACATGCTATGGAGAACATAGCATGTGGATCTATGATCTCTCAGTCTGATTAATTTTTTTCACTTATAGAAGCATTTCCTCCACTTATTGTGGAGCTTTTCCTTATACCTCCAGTTATTCTCAGAGTGAGTGTTTCTCTAGTTGGTATTCTATATGGACATGGTACAGTTATTTGCCTGCTGATATTGCTTTTGGTCATTTCTACTAATCTCTGAATCCTCCTCCATTATCTCTGACTTATCAGTCAGACCACTTTTGTTTGTGTTACTCCGTGAGTGAATTCATCTCTAACAATTGCAAGGTGCTTTGTGCTATTAGCAGATTGCTTTATGCTCACCACAAACATATGAATAGGATGTGCTCCTCTTCTTCGGACCAAAACGACTTGTATCTTGAATGTTGACATTTCTTTTTCTTTTTTTGTTTTTCCCTTTTATTTGATATTCTCTGTATTTACATTTTAAATGTTTTCCCTTTTCCCTTCAATACCGCCCCTCTCCCCCTTCCCTTGCCTCCATGAAGGTGCTCCCTCTCCCAACCACCCACTCCACCTCAGCAACTTGGCATTATCTTACACTGAGAAAAATGTAGCTTCAGGAGACCAAAACCCTTTTCTCCCATTGATATCAGATCATGCTATTCTATGCTACATATGCTATTGAAGCAATGGATCACTTCCTGCATTCTCATTGTTTGGTGCTTTGGTCCCTGGAAGTTCTGAAGAGTTTGGTTGGTTAATAATGTTATTCTTTCCATGGGGTTGCAGAACCTTTCAGCTCCTTTAGTGCATTTTCTAGCTCCTTCTTTGTGGTTCCTGTGTTCAGTCTTATGGTTATTTGCAGGCTTCCTGATGTGTATCAGCATGGCTCTGGCAGACCCTCTGATAAGGCATCCACATCAGGATTCTGCCAGTAAGCACTTCTTGGTGGCTGCTTATGGGATGAATCCCTAGGTGAGTCAGCCTCCAGAAGATCATATCTTTAATCCCTGCTCCTCTATTTGTCCCTGAATTTCCTCCTTTGAGTGTTCTGTTCACCCTTCTAACAAGGAATGAGGCATCCACAATATGGCCTAACTATTTTTTTCTTCTTTCTTTCTTTCTTTCTTTCTTTCTTTCTTTCTTTCTTTCTTCCTTCCTTCCTTCCTTCCTTCCTTCCTTCCTTCCTTTCTTTCTTTCTTTCTTTCTTTCTTTCTTTCTTTTTTAGCTTCATACAGTCTTTGAATTGTTTTATGGGTATTTTGAGCATTTTGGGGTACTATCAGCTTATCTGTGAGTACTTACCATGAATGTTCTTTTGTGACTAGATTACCTCACTCAAGATGACAGCTTCCAGTTTCATTCAATTGCCTAGGAATTTAATAAAGTCATTGTTTTTAATAGCTGAGTAGTACTCCATTGTGTATATGTACCACAATTTCTGTATTCATTCCTCTGTTGAAGAATATCTGGGATCTTTCCAGCATCTGGCTAACATAAGTAAGGCTGCTATAAACACGGTAGAACATGTCCTTGTTAGATGTTGGAGCTTCTTTTGGGTATATGGCCAGGAGTGGTATATCTGGTTCCTCAGGTAGTATTATGTTTATATTTCTGAGTTACCTACAAACTGATTTCCAGAGTCATTGTACCAGCTTGCAATCCCAGCAACAATGAAGTAATGTTCCTCTTCCTCCACATCCTCACCAACATCTGCTGTAACCTGAGATTTTCATCTTATTTGTTTAGATTGATGTGAGGTGGAATCTCGGGGTTGCTTTGATTTACATTTCCCTGATGACTAGAGATGTTGAACATTTCTTTAGGGGCACCTCAGTCATTTGATATTGAGTTGAGAATTCTTTGTTTAGCTTTACCAGATTTTTAATAACATTTGATTTTCTGCAGGCTAACTTCCTGAGTTCTTTGTATATATTGGATATTAGCTCTCTATCAGATGCAGGATTGGTAAAAATTTTTCCCCCAATCTTTTGGTTGCCATTTTGTCCTTTTGATATTGTCCTTTGCCTTACAGAAGCTTTGCAATTGCATAAGGTCCCATTTGTGGATTCTTGATCTTAGAGCATAAGTCACTGGTCTTCTGTTCAGGAAAATTTCCCTTGTCCCTATATGTTCTAAGCTCTTCCCCACTTTCTGTTATATTAGTTTCAATGTACCTGGTTTTATGTGTAGGTTTTGATCCACTTGACTTGAGCTTTGTACAAAAAGATAAGAATGAATGGATGTGCATTCTTCTGCGTACTGAGTGCCGGTTGAAACAACACCATATGTTGAAGATGCTGTGCATTTTCTATTGAATGTTTTTAGCTGCTTTACCAAAGATCAAGTGACCATAGATGTGTGGGTTCATTTTTTTGTCTTCAGTTCTATTTCAGTGATCTACCTGCCTTTGTCTGTTACAATACCATGCTGGTTTTTTTATCACAATTGATCTGAAATACAGCATGATGTCAAGAATGATGTTTTCCCCTGGAAGTTTTTTATGGTTGGTAATATTTTTCACTTTGTTATTCCAAATAAATTTTCAAGTTGCTCTTTCTAACTCTATGAAGAATTGAGTTGAAATTTTGATAGGGATTGCATTGAATTTGTAAAAAGCTTTTGGCAGTATGGCCATTTTTACTATGTTGATCCTTCCAATCCATGAGCATGGGAGATCTTTCCATTTTCTGATGACTTCTTCCATTTCCTTCTTCAGAGACTTGGAATTCTTGTCATACATATCATTCACTTGTTTGGTTAGGGTCACACAAAGGTATTTCACATTATTTGTGACTATTGGGAAAGGTGTCAATTCCCTAATTTCGTTCTCAACCTGTTTATCCTTTGAGTAGAGGAAAGTTACTGATTTGTTTGAGTTAATTTTATATCCAGCCACTTTGCTGACATTGTTTATTAGCTTTAGGAGTTCTCTGGCGGAATCTTTGGGGTCATAATGTATATTATCATATCATCTGCAAATAGTGATATTTTGATTTCTTCCTTTTCAATTTGTATCCCTTTGATTTCCTTTTGCTGTCTGATTGCTCTGATTAGGATTTCTAGTACTACATTTAATAGGTAGGGATAGAGTGGGCAGCCTTGTCTAGTCCCTAATTTTAGTGAGATTGCTTCAAGTTTCTCACCATCTAGTTTGATGTTGGCTACTGGTTTGCGGTATATTGCTTTTACTATGTTTAGTTATAGAGCTTGAATTCTTGATTTTTCCAAGACTTTTAACATGAAGGGGTGTTGAGTTTTGTCAAATGCTTTCTCAGCAGCTAAAGAGATGTTCATGTGGTTTTTTTCTTTGAGTTTGTTAAAATAGGTTATTACACTGATTGTTTTCTATATATTCAATGTTTCCTGCATCCCTGTGATAAAGCCTCCTTGGTCATGGTGAATGATCATTTTGATGTGTTCTTGGGTTCGGTTGGCAAGAATTTTAGAGTATTTTTGCATCAATGCTCATGAGGGAAATTGGTCTAATGTTCCCCTTTTTTTTTGGGTTTTTGTGTGGTTTATGTATGACCATAATTGTGGCTTGAGGAATGAGTTGGGTAGGGTTCTCTTTGTTTCTATTTTGTGAAATTTTCTGGAGAGTATTTGATATTAGGTCTTCTATGACGGTCTGATAGAATCCTGCACTAAATCCATCCAGCTCTGGACTTCTTTTTGGTTGGGAGAATCTTGATGACTGGTTCTCTTTCTTTAGGGGTTATTAGACTGTTTCAATGATTTATCTCGTCCTGACTTAACTTTGGTACCTGGTATCCATCTATAAAATTGTTCATTTCTTCTAGATTTTCTAGTTTTGTTGAGTATAGGCTTTTGTAGTAGGATCTGATAATTCCTTGAATTTTCTTAGTTTCTGTTGTGATATCTCCTGTTTCATTTCTAAAATTATTGATTTGTATACTCTCTTGGTGCCCCTTAGTTAGTCTGACTGGATGTTTATTAACATTGTTAATTTTCTCAAAGAGCCTGCTCCTGGTTTTGTTGATTTTTTTTTCTGTATAGTTATTTTCATTTCTACTTAGTTGATATCAGCTCTGAGTTTGATTATTTCCTAACATCTGCTCCTCTTGCGTATATCTGCTTGTTTTTGCTCTAGATCATTCAAGTGTGCTGTCAAACTATTAGTGTATACTCTCTCCATGTTTTTTTTTTTTTTTTTTTTTTTTTTTTTTTTTTTTGGAGGTGCTCAGAACTATGAGTTTTTCTCTTAGCATTGCGTTGATTATATCTCATAGATTTGGGTAAGTTGTGCCTTCCTTTTTTTTGTTAAATTTTATAGTCTTTGATTTTTTTCTTTATTTCTTCCTTGACTAAGTTATTGTTGAATAGAGCATTTTTCAGCATCTATGTGTATGTGGGCTTTTCGTTCTTTTGGTTGTCACTGAAGACGAGCCTTTGTCCATGCTGATCTCATAGGATGCATGGGATTGTTTTGATTTTCTTGTATCTGTCGAGAACTGTTTTGTGACCACCTTTATGGTCAATTTTGGAGAAGGTGCCCTGAGTTTCTGAGGAGAAGGTATATTCTTTTCTTTTAGGATGAAATAGTCTATAGATATCTGTTAAATTCATTTGGTTCATAACTTTAGTCAGTTTCACTGTATCTTTGTTCAGTTTTTGCTTCCATGATCTGCCCATTGATGAGAGTGGGTTGTTGAAGTCTTCCCCTATTATTGTGTGTGGTGCAATGTATGCTTTCTGCTTTAGTAGGAATTTTTTTTAAATGAATGTGGGTGGCCTTGTATGTGGAGCATAGATGTTCAGGTTTGAGAGTTCATTTTGATAGATTTTTCCTTGGATGAATATAAAGTATTCTTTCTTATCATTTTTAATAACTTTTGGTTAAAAATCTACTTTACCTGATATTACAATGGCTAATCCCAATTGTTTCTTGGGACCATTCACTTGAAAATTTTTTCTCAGCCTTTTACTTTGAGGCAGTGTCCCTCTTTGTCACTGAGATGAGTTTCCTTTATGCAACAAAACTTGGATCCTGTTTATGTATCCAGTCTGATAGTCTATGTCTTCTTATTGTAGAATTGAGTCCATTGATTTTAAGAGATATTAAGGAATAGTGATTGTTGTTTCCTGTTACTTTTGTTGCTAGAGGTAGAATTATGTTTGTGTGTTTTTCTTCTTTTGGTTTGTTGCACGATAATTTTTTTCTTTCCCTTTGTAGGGTGTAGTTTCCCTCCTTGTGTTGAAGTTTTCCATCTATTAATCTTTGTAGTGCTGGATTTGTGGACAAGATAATGTCTAAATTTGGTTTTGTCCTAGAATATCATGGTTTCTCCATGGTAATTCTGAGTTTTGTTGGTTATAGTAACCTGGGCTGGCATTTTTGTTCTTTTAGAGTCTGTCAGACTTCTATCCAGGTTCTTCTAGCTTTCATCGTCTCTCTTGAGAACTCAGGTGTAATTTTGATTTGTGTGACTTTATGTTCTACTTGCACCTTTTGCCTTACTGCTTTTAGTATTTTTTTCTTTGTTTTGAACACTTGGTGTTTTGACTATTATGTGTCAAGAAGAATTTCTTTCCTGGTCCAATGTATTTGGAGGTAATAGGCTTCTTGTACATTCATGGTAATCTTCATCTTTAGGTTAAAGAAGTTTTCTTCTATAATTTGTTGTAGCTATTTAGTAGGCCTATTAGTTGGGAGTCTTAGCTCTCTTCTATACCTATTATTCTTAGGTTTGATATTCTCAGTTTTTCCTGGATTTACTGGATATTTTAGGTTAGAAACTTTTTGAGTTTTGCATTTTCTCTGAGTGTTGTATCAATGTTTTCTATGGTTTCTTCTGCCGTTGAGATTCTCTCATCTATCTTTGTATTCTGTTGGTGATGCTTGTGTCTATGACTCCTGATCTCTTTCCTAGTTTTCCTATTTCCAGGGTTTTCTCCTTTTGTGATTTCTTCTTGTTTCTATTTCCATTTTTTATTTCTTCATATGTTTGGTTGTGTTTTTCTGTAGAACTTTAAGTCATTTTTGTGTTGCCTCTTTAAGGACTTCTACTTGCTAACCTGTATTTCCATGTATGTCTTTAAAAGAGTTATTCATGCACTTCTTGAGGCCCTCCATCATTAACATGACATATTATTTTAAGTCTGAATCTTCTTTTTCTGGTAACTTGGGATATTTACTATTTGCTGTGGCAGGAGAGCTGGGTTTTGATGTTGTCAGGTCGTCTTGATTTTCATTGCCTAGGGTCTTGTGCTTGCTTCTTATCATCTTGATATCTGTGATGATAGTTGATCTTGTTGTCTCTGACTGGAAATTTTCTCTCCCATAGATATGTGGACCCGGGGGTTAAGGAGGGAGATTGCTTCTGGGTTTTCAGCTCTTTGTGGTAGGCTGTTAGACCTGAAGGTGGTGGGCTGGCTTTGGCTCTGGCGTTCTTGGCCATCAATGCCCATGAGAATTCCTAGTGGTCTCTCCAAGGATGGTCACTGGAGAAAAAGTGGATCCTCTGAGTGCTCAGCTCTTTGTGGGCAGGCCATGAGTCCTGACCTTGGTTGGCAGGCTCTGGCTCTGGACACAGATCAAGTGTTGACATTTCAAGTGGATGAACTCATGAACTGTCTATGGGTCCTAACTTTTACTGAGTTGAAATTAGCACAAAATTTAGCTGATTAAACATTCATGTTGTACAAGGGACACATTGGTATAAACTTTGTCATTTTTTAAAATTTTTTTACCTTCTTGCATATACAGAGAATGGTTTTATAAATGAGGGTATTAGGATGGGACTTCAGTGACTACAGAGAAATTTATATCCCACAGCAAGGGATTCAATCCATTATCACTTGATTATATGTTCAGCTTTGATACTATATATTTTTCTGGGGCCACATTCTATTCTTTGATGAAAAACAATTTTCTGTTAAGAGTTAGATTGTTGATATTTTGTACCTTATATATCAGGCAAAATTTGCTTTAAATAATATTGCTATAATGTTATAATGTAGCGTAAAATGTCCATTAAATTATTAGTGTTTCAATGAAACTTTATTTTCCTTGAAGATAAACAGCTATTCTTCCAAAATATTCCCCAAGCATTAGATGCTGTAGTGTTTTGCATCTATTACCACAGGGCTTTAAAATGCTGCATTTTGATTGCTCATGTTTTTCTGTATTGATCACTGTCAATTTCAGAAAAGGTGCTTTGTTGTGGGATGAAGACTACTCTTATCTGTCATATAGAGACAAATATTTAGAGTGTAGTTAGAGATGATGTTGGTTTGGTAGAGTGTTAGGTATAAGCTCTTCTCCAATATCCATGATTTCAATGGCCCTGGGTAGTTTGCCTAAGTTTCCAGTACTGCCTATGAGTTCACTCTTAAGTCCAATTAGAGTGCTGTTGGCTGCTACCAGTATAATCGTGTCATTACTATACCCTTAGTGGTATTGTAACACTCTGGTGGTAATTGTGACTCATTGCTATCAAATCTGGAAAGACTATTGTTTCTTTTCTCCTGTGGAGGCTTTCACAGCACCTTCAGATATATCCTTGAAGTTTCAGCAACACAGCTGTCTAAACAATATACTTCTAAAATGAATAGGGAATACCCAAGTGACCTCAACCATATACAAAGAACTATTAAATTCCAGAGCAAGATAAATAATCTTTTCTGAGAAAGAGCACATCAACTGGTTACCTGATACCAAATGGACAGTTCTGAAACATAATATAAGTAACTTTATAAAACTAAGTTGGTTGTACATATGTATTTTAGAATATCTATATATATATATATATAATGAAATAAAAATTAATGAAAAACAAGATCTTGGATTTGAAGTGAGAAAGGAGAAGAACATGGGAGAGATTGGTGAAAGAAAGGAAAGAAGGAAATAATGTAATTATATTATAATTTTGAGAAAGGAGCTGTAAACATTAAATGGAAAAGGACAGCCTCTTCAACAAATGGTGTTGGTCCAACTGGTACTCAGCATGCAGAAGAATGAAAATAGACCCCCTTTCTTATCTCCTTGTACAAAGCTCAAGTGCAAGTGCATCAAAGATCTCCACATTAAACCAGGTACACTGAAACTATTAGAAGAGAAAGTACGAAAAACCTTAGAACATACAGGCACAGGAGAAAATTTCCTGAACAGAACACACCAATGGTTCCTGCTCTAAGGTCAAATATCTACAAGTGGGACTTAATAAGATAACAAAGTCTCTGTAAGACTAAAGACACTGTCAAGAAAACATAATGGCAGCCAACAGATTAGGAAAAGATATTTACCAATTTCACATCTGATAGAGGCCTAATATCCAAGGCATACAAAGAACTCAAGAAGTTAGACACCAGAGAACCAAACAACCCTATTAAAAATGGGGTACAGAGCTAAACATAAGTTCTCAATTGAGGAATATCAAATGGCTGAGAAGCATCTAAGGAAGTGCTTGACATTCTTAGTCATCAGGGAAATGCAAATCAAAACAACCCTGAGATTCTACCTCACACCAGTCAGAATGGCTAAGATCAAAAATTCAGACGACAGCAGATGCTGGTGAGGCTGCGGAGAAAGAGGAACACTTCTCCACTGTTGGTGGGGTTGTAAACTAGTACAACCACTCTGGAGATCATTCTGGCAGTTCCTCAGAAAATTGGATACAGTACTAAGTGAAGACCCAGTTATTCTACTTCTGGGCATATACCCCAGAGAAGCTCCAACATACAACAAAGACACATGCACTACAATGTTTATAGCAGCCCTATTCATTATAGCCAGAAGCTAGAAAGAACCCAGATGTCCTTCAGTAGATGAATGGATACAAAAATTGTGGTATATTTACACAATGGAGAACTACTCAGCTATCAGAAACAATTACTTTATGAAATTTTTAAGAAAATGGATGCATCTAGAGAATATCATCCTGAGTGAGATAACCCAGTCACAAAAGAGCAGACATAATATGCAGTCACTGATAATTGGATACTAACCTCAGAAAGCTCTGAACACCCCAGATACAACTTACAGACTATATGAAGTTCAAGAAAATCAAAGACCAAAAAGAAAAAAAAAAAAAGAAAAAGAAAAATCATTATGCTTAATTTTTACACACCAGGAAAACTTTGACTATTTCTAAATTACATCTCGTTTTACGTGTACTTTATGCTCATTGTAGCTAGTAAGATTTTAAGGCATAGTATCAAATATTTAAATAAATCAAGTACTGACAAAAATGTATCCATATACTGTTTTGCAAAAATGCTTTTAAAATATGTACATTTATTTTTCAATTAAAAATTATAGTATAATTCCAAAAGAAATTATAAAAAAAAAAAACCCACGTTATTTTCACAACCATGTGGGATCTGGATTTGGTTCAAGAACTCATGAAGGCAGCACACATTCTTTTATTCCTCCTTATTCCTTAGTTTCTTCCTGTCATCTGCATTTCTGCCTTCTCTCTTTTTCCTTGCTAATTTCTTATCTACATTCTTTTCTTTTGACTTTGTGCTCATCATATATCTATTCCCACAACCTTTATTATTATTATGGTGTTTTAATTTTGATGGTTCTACATAATGTATAAAATTGAACACTGTGCCTGGAAAGAAGGCTCTGGCAGGAGAATGCTTGATGCTCATGTATGAGGATCTAAGTTTGCTCCCCCAGACTACATGTAATGATGTATGCCTGTGACCTCAGAACTGGAGGGGCAGAGACAGGAATATTCCTGGGCTATTCTGACCGGCCATTTTAGCCAAATTGGTAAATTCTAGATTCATTAAAAGACACATTTGAAAATGCTAAAAAAATGAAATAAAATAAAATAAAATAAAATAAAATAAAATCACGATGTAGAAAGACCCTGGCAGTACTGCCTGAAGTTTGCTGGATACCTGGAAGCACCATAGGAGGGCTCTCACTCTTGAGCACAGGAACATGTTCACACTTCTTTCTCACTCTCTATCCTGGTAGAGGCCACCATAATCTCTCAGGGCATATGTGGCAATGCTGCCTGGGAGCTCACACTTCTGGCCCAATGCCAGACTCTGCCCAGTTTCATCAGAATTGGTGGCCTGCCCTCAGGTTGCTGGGCCCTAGGAAGAGGAAGAGCCACTGGAGGGCTCTCACTCCTGAGCTCAGGGGTGAGTCCACATTCCTTCCCCACTGTCTATCCCCACTGAGAGAAGCACCCAGAACTCTCTGTCCAGTGGTGGCGGTGCTGCCAGGAAATAGACACCTTTGGCCAAAGATCAGAGCCAGCCCAGTTGCATCAGGACTAGGCACTGCTATTAGAACTCACAGCCTAACTAGAGAGCCAAATACCCAGGAACAATCTCCCTCTGGAGACCACTGGCTCACAGACCCGCAGGACAGACAAGCTCCAGTAAGAGACAAAAAGATCACCTAACATCACTGATAACAAGATGGCAAGAGGCAAGCACAAGAATCTAAAAAATGTAAGCCAAGACAAGCTGGTAACATCAGAATCCAGTTGTCTCAAACTGGGAACTACTGGGTATCCTAACTCACAAAGGAAAACAAGACTTACACTTAAAATCATACTTTATGATGATGATGAAGATCATCAAGAAGCCCATAAATAATACACTTAAAGGAGTACAGGAACACCAGGAGAACACATGCCAACAAGTTGACACCCTTAAGGAGGAAACACACACACACACACACACACACACACACACACACACACACACACCCAGAAAAATTACTTGAAGAGATAAAAGAAGGCACAAACAGGTGTAGAAACTGAAAACAGAAATAAAAACAATGAAGAAATCACAAAAGGGGAGAACCCTGAAGTTGGAGAACCTGGGAAAGACATCAGGAGTCATAGACACAAGCATCACCAACAGAATAAAGGGGAAGGAAGAAAGAATCTCAGGAGCAGAAGATACCATAAAAAACCATTGACACAACAGTCAGAGTAAATGCAAAAATCAAAAAAATTCTAGAAAAAAATCCAAAAATCTAGAAAATGAGAGGATCAAAACTTAAAATAATATGTGTAGCTGAGAGTGAAGAGCCCTAACTAAAAGGCCCAGTAAATATCTTCAACAAAATTATAAAGAAAACTTCCCTAACCTAAAGAAAGAGATAAACATGAACATACACATACACATACATGAACAAGAAGCCTAAAGAACTCCTAATAGATTGGACTGGAAGAGAACTTCTTCCTGAAACATAATAGTCAAAAACCCAAATGTTCAAAACAAAGAAAGAATACTAAAAGCAGTAAAGGAAAAAGGACAGGTAACATATAAAGGCAGATAAATCAGCATTATCAGCATTATATCAGACATTTTTTCACCTTTTTCCATCTTTTTATATTATCCCATAGTGACAATAGTTTTTTTTCCAAATTTTTTATTGTATATTCTCTGCATTTATATTTCAGATATTATTTCTTTCTCATAATCCTATCTCCCTTCTTTCTCCATTGCCTCCATGAAGATGCTCCCTCTCCCAACCACTTTCTTCCACCTCAGCACCTCAGTGTTCCCCTACCCTGGGAAAATGAGCCTTCCATGAACCAACGGCCTCTGCTCCCACTGATTTCAGAAAATGCTATCCTCTGTACATATGTACCTCAAGCCAGGTGTCTCTCCATACAAACTCATTGGTTGTGTTTTATTTCCTGGGAACTGTGGTGGGTTTGATTGGTTGATAATTTTGTTCTTCTCATGGGGTTGCAGACCCTTGCAGCTCCTTCATTCTCTAGCTCCTTTAGTGGGGTCCTCATGTTAAGTTTGATGGTTAGATACAAACATCCTCCTCTGTGTCAGTATGGCTCTGGCAGAGCCACTAAGGAGACATTCATATCAGGTACTTGCCAGTAAGAATGACTTGGCATCAGCGATAGTGCATGGGTTTATTGGGCAAATATAAAATATACCACATGTGAGGGAGTTCCTGGATGATCCTTTCTCCAGTTCCTGCTCCTTTATTTCCTCCCATGCACATTTTGTTTTGCCTTCTAAGAAAGATTGAGAAATTCACTTTCTGGCCTTCATTCTCTTTGGGCTTCCAAAGTTCTGTGAATGGTTTCTTGGATATTCTAAGTTTTGTACACTACTATTCACTTATAAGTGAGAACATACCATAAGCGTTTTTTTTTTGTGACTGGGTTACCTCACTCAATACGATAGCTTCAAGTTTCATACATTTGTGTAGGAATTTCATGAATTCATTGGGTTTGATAGCTGAGTAATAGTCTGTTGTGTATACGTACCACAATTTCTGTATCCATTCTTCTGGTAAAGGAGATCTGGGTTCTTCTCAACTTCTAGTTATTATAAATAAAGCTTCTATGAACATGGTTAAGCTTGTGTCCTTGTTAGCTGTTGGAGCTTCTTTTGGGTATATGCCCAAGAGTTGTATAGCTGAGTCTTTAGGTAGTACTATGTTCAATTTTCTGAGGAACCTCTAGACTGATTTCCAGAGTGTTTGTACCAGTTTACAATCCCACCAACAGTGGAGGAGTGTTCTTCTTTCTCCACATCCACATCTGCTGTTACCTGGGTTTTTGATCTTAGACATTCTGACTGGTGTGGAGTGGAAATTTAGAGTGGTTTTGCTTTACAATTCCCTGATGACCAAAGGATGTTGAACATTTCAAACAAGACAATGAAAGGTAGAAAATTCAAGACAGATGTCATACAGACCATAAGAGAACACAAATGCTAGCCTAGGTTACTATATCCAGCAAATTTCTCAATTACCATAGCTGAAGAAACTAAGATATTCCAGGACAAAACCAAATTTACACAATATCTGTTCACAAATCCAGCACTACAAAGAATAATACATGAAAAACTCTACCACAAAGAGGGAAACTTTACCCTGGAAACTCAAGAAACTAAGTTATTTTTCAACAAACCAAAAAGAAGAAAAACACACAAACATAATTCTACCTCTAACAACAAGAATAGCAGGTAATAACAATCAGGATTCCTTAATATCTCTTAGATTCAATGGACTTAATTTGCTAATAAAAAGACACATACTATCAGACTGGATACATGAACAGGATCCAGCACTTTGCTGCATACAGGAAACTTATCTCAGCTACAAAGACAAGCACTACCTTAGAGTAAAAGGTGGAAAAAAATTACTTTCCAAGCAATTGGTCACAAGAAACAGGCTGAAGTAGCTATCCTAATATCAAATAAAAAATATTTTCAACCAAAATTCATAAAAAGACAAAAAAGGACACTTTTTCCTCATCAAAGAAAAAATTCGTCAAGAGGAATACTCAATCCTGAACATCTATGCTCCAAATTCAAGGGTAAACAATTCATAAAAGCAGCTCTACTAAAGCTCAAAGCATATATTGTACCACAAACAATACTAATGGGAGACTTCAACACCCCACTCTCATCAATGGACAGAATATGGAAGCAAACATTGAACAGAGACAGAGTGAAAATAAAAAGTTATGAACCAAATAGAGTTACAGACCTATATAGAATACTTCATCCTAAAACAAAAGAATATACCTTCTATAAATTTACCATATATTCAGTCACAAAACAGGCCCAAATAGATATAAGAAGATAAAAATAATCCCATACATTCTATGAGATCACAATGGACTAAGGCTGGTCTTCAATAATAACAAAAGTTACAAAAATTAATAGACACAGGGACAACCTACCCAGTGATAGCTTGGCCAAGGAAGAAATAAAAAAATCAATGACTTCTTAGATTTACAAAAATGAAGGCACAACATACCCAAACTTATGGGATACAATGAAAGCAGTGCTAAGAGGAAAACTCATAGCTCTGAGTGACTCAAAAAACAAAACAAAACAAAACAAAAAAAGAAAGAAAACAACAAGAAGAAGACAATGGAAAGAGCATATACTAAAAGCTTTACATCCTATCTGAAAGCTCTGTAAGAAAATGAAGCAGGCACAGTAAATATCTTCAACAAAATCATAGAAGAAAACTTCCCTACCCTCAAGAATGAGATGACCACGAGCATAAAAGAAGCCTTCAGAACTCCAAATAGGTTGGACCAGAAAAGAAATACCTCCCGACACATAATAGTAAAAACATCAAGTGCCCAATGCTAAGAAAGAATACTAAAAGCAGTAAGGGAAAAAGGTCAGGTAACATGTAAAGGCAGGTCAATCAGACTCACACCCGAATTCTCAACAGAGACTATGAAAGCTATAAGAGCCTGGACAGACATCATGCACACCCTAAGAGAACACAAGTGCCAGCCCAAGCTGCTATACCCAGCAAAACTATCAATCACCATCGATGGAGAGATGAAACTATTTCAAGACAAATCAAAATTTACACAATATCTGACCACAAACCCAGCACTACAACGAATTATAGGTGGAAAACCCAAAACAATGAGGGAAAATACAGCCTAGTAAAAACAAGAAAACTCCTAAACAAGAAAACTAAAAGAAGAAAAAGACACAGACACAACTCAACCCACAAAAGCAATAATGGCAGGAAACAGAAACAACTATTCCTTGATATCTATTAATATAAATGGCCTCAACTCCCCAATAAAGAAACATAGGCTATCAGACTGGATACATAAAAAAAATCCAGCATTTTGCTGCATACAGGAAACTCATCTCAGAGACAAAGACAGACACTATCTCAGAGTTAAAGGGTGGGAAAAAAAACTTCCAAGCAAACAGCTACAAGAAGCAAGCTGGAGTGGCTATTCTAATATCGAATAAAGTAAATTTCCAACCAAAAGTTATCAAAAAAGATAAGGAAGGACACTTGTTACTCATTACTGGGGAAACCGGGCAGAAGAAACTCTCAATCCTTAACATATATGCTCCAAATAAAAAAGCACCCACATTCATAAAAGAACTCCTACTAAAGCTCAAAAAATATATTTCACCTTATACAATAATAGTGGGAGACTTTAATACCCCACTCTCACCAATGGACAGATCATGGAAACAGAAACTGAACAAGGACACTGCAAAACTAGCAGAGACTTTGAACCAACTAGAATTAATAGATATATACAGAACATATTATCCTAAAGTAAAAGAATACACCTTCTTCTCACCACCCTATGGCACCTTCTCGAAAATTGACCACATAATTGGACACAGAGCGAGCCTCAATCGATATAAAAAGATTAAAATACTCCCATACATCCTCTCAGATCACCATGGTCTACGGCTGGTCTTTAACAACAACAAAGACAACAAAAAGCCCACATACACATGGAAACTAAACAACGCTCTGTTAAACGATAGCAGGGTCAAAGAAGAAATAAAAAACAAATTAAGGATTTTCTAGAATTCAATGAAAATGAAAACACAACATACCCAAACCTATGGGATGCAATGAAAGCAGTACTGAGAGGAAAACTCATAGCCCTAAGTGCTTCCAAAAAGAAACTGGAGAGAGCTCACATCAGCAACCTGACAGCACAGCTAAAAGCCCTAGAACAGAAGGAAGCAGATATACCCAAAAAGATTAGACGGCAAGAAATAATCAAAATTAGGGCAGAAATAGACCAAATAGAATCAAAAATAACCATTGAAAAAAATCAAAAAAACCAAGAGTTGGTTCTTTGAGAAAATCAACAAGATTGATAAACCCCTAGCAAGACTAACTAGAGAACAAAGAGAGAGTATACAAATTAACAACATCAGAAAGGAAAGTGGGGACATAACAACTGAAACTGAGGAAATTCAAGAAATCATCAGATCCTACTACAAAAACTTATACTCCACAAAATGGAAAATCTAGAGGAAATGGACGAATTCCTAGACAGATACAAGTTCCCAAAGTTAAACCAGGACCAAGTAAACCATCTAAATAACCCTATAACACCTAAAGAAATAGAAAAAGTCATCAAAAGCCTCCCAACCAAAAAAGCCCAGGCCCAGACGGGTTCAGTGCAGAATTTTATCAGACATTTATTGGGGATATAACACCAATACTCTCCAAACTATTCCAAAAGATAGAATCAGATGGAATACTACCTAGCTCATTTTTTGAGGCTACAATAACCCTCGTACCTAAACCACACAAAGACCCTACAAGGAAAGAGAACTTCAGACCAATCTCACTTATGAACATTGATGCAAAAATACTCAACAAAACCTTGCAAACCGAATCCAAGAACACATTAAAACGATCATTCATCATGACCAAGTAGGCTTCATCCCTGGGATGCAGGGATGGTTTAATATAAGGAAATCCATCAATGTAATCCACCATATAAACAAACTCAAAGATCAAAATCACATGGTCATCTCACTAGATGCTGAGAAAGCATTTGACAAAATCCAACACCTCTTCATGTTAAAAGTCCTGGAAAGAACAGGAATCCAAGGTCCATACCTAAACATAATAAAAGCAATATACGGCAAACCAACAGCCAACATCAAACTTAATGGCGAGAAACTTGAAGCAATCCCACTAAAATCAGGGACTCAACAAGGCTGCCCACTCTCCCCCTACCTAATCAACATAGTACTGGAAGTCCTGGCTGGAGCAATTAGACAGCTAAAGGAGATCAAATGGATACAAATTGGAAAGGAAGAAGTAAAAACATCTCTATATGCAAATGACATGATAGTATACTTAAGTGACTCCAAATATTCCACCAGAGAACTCTTACAACTGATAAGCAACTTCAGCAATGTGGCTATATATAAAATTAACTAAAACAAATCAGTAGCAAAAACACCCAGTGGTTACTTACATGTTCAGGGTCCTAAGGTCACAGAATAATAGCTTTAAGATACTTTGGTTACTATTCTTGTATTCTTTTCTTGTAATTCAGATTTCCAGCTGAGATTTAGCAATCCCCAAATAATTTGGCAAATGTGTGCCTCTTGTCAGTCTGTAGTTGCTGCCTGTGGTGGAGGAAACAGAAGAGTTAGTCCACTTCCTCTTCATTAAACTTCTGAGACCAGTTGGGGTAACAAAAACAGATTACCTCAAGAGAATGTGATGTCTCTTCAGCAGACACATACCCAGGGTGTTAGAGCTGCAAAGGGAGGGGTACAGCCTCCTGACTCTGCAGGAAACTGTCACAGAATAGCATCAGCAATTGAACATAAAGATGGATAGTTGGGAGTGTGTCAAATGCAACAGTGGGTGAGGCATACCAAAAGACGGAAACTGGAATGACGGACAGGCTCAGACATATGATGAAGGATGTACAAAGAAGACGGCTATATGCAGAATAATTTCTTCAGTGGCTAGAAACAGATATGTCATGTCAGGGGTGTGGACATAATCCATTAGGGCCAAGGCAAATTGGATTTTTATTTGTTTTTCAACTTCCCTCTGTGACCTTGTCACCTGAAGCGTAATTCCCTTGCCAAATGTGCTGTGACAACTGTCCTTCCTTCACCCTTTGGAAACATTTATTTTATATGAAGCATAGCAAATATGTATTTCACCATACGCCCTAGCTCCCACAGATGCCGGCTGCTGGAGTAGGTGGAAATAGTGTGTTCATATGCGTATCACATGCCCAGTGTCTTCTGTCCTTAAGGAGCTGGCAGAGTCTTCCAGCTGTCCAAGAGTCAAGATGACAAATGGCATAGGCTGTGGCTATCAGGGAACATGACCCGAGAGAGAAGCCAGAATTCTCTAGGGTTACCCATAAAGAACTTCTGTGTTGCTTAGCTCTTCTGTGTCTAATTCCCTTATTAAGCCTGATGGAGCCAACAGTGTTGACAAGGCAGCTTCCTCTCCCTGCTGTATTTCTGTATTGTAACTTCAAAGCTGCTTTGCACCTCAGAACTAGATGGCGCAATCACAGGGAGGGTGTTCAACTTGTGGCTTCCCTGTTTCCCACAGCCCTGGAGCAGCCCTCCTGGAGCCAGTGGGAATTTCAGTGAGGAAAGGAGTTTACTGGCTGCTGTTTGCTTTGGAGCACACCAGGAGATCTTTCTGGCTATCCCAGTGTGTCTATGGAAGAATATTTTTATTTACAATGACAATATGGGAGAAAAAAGAGCCCTGGATTAACAATGTGAAAAGGGAAGTGAGAAAGAATGAAACGGGAAAGAAAAAAAAATCCCAATCTTTATCTTAGACTCATTGTTCTTCTTAGGCAGTGTCCCAGGTTATGGCAGCCATGGTGGGTCGTGTGAAACTGGCTTATTCTTGATAACTCTGAATTAACAAGATTTTGGTGAGCATTAATGAACATCAGCTAATGAGAAAGACTTCTAGGTTGTAAAGTGTTTCTTTTTTTGTATTTCCTCAACTTTCAGTGTTGAATTTTCTTTTAAAACAATTAAAAATTGTCATGGCTTCCTGTCCCTCTGCCAGTAAATAGATTCTAACTAGTCCTTTAGGGATCTTTTTTCTCCTTTGAGCTGATGGAAAGATAAAGCTTCAAGTTTTTTGAACTTAGACATAGTGCTTCTTTTGTTATATCAGTATTTATGTTTTATATGTAGACGAAGCCCCTGCAGGTATCCGGCGCCTTTGTTTTCCTTCTGCCTAGTGTGACTCGGAGTGTAAAGAACACAGTCTGTTTCGTCAACCTTAACTGAATTTCCACTTGCAGTCTTGATAAAAAGGGTCCCTTAACTGATCTCATTTGAATGAATAAAGAGAATGTAGCTCTGAGAAAATTTATGAACTGGGATTAAGTTTATTCTATGATTACCAACTACATAATGCCTTTATTTAAACTCAGTGCTCAGAGGCTTATATTTGGTCTTAATGCAGCCCAATGGTATTTGTTTACAGCATTTATTTAGTAGAGGAGTGTGTGGACTTTTTATTCTCAGAGAACCACAAGATGATAATCATCCAGGGACATCTGCCTAAAGTCAAGGATGAAGGATGGAGATCAGTGGTTGCTTCCATTTTAACCACCAGTCTATGTCTTCTGGCCTTCTCACAGCCGAGCTGGCCATGTAATTTGAGTTCTTCCCAGGAAAATGGGAATGGTCACGGAGAAGATATGTAACATCCTGTTCTTGGGCTATTAAAACCTTTTGATGTGAGTGGTCCCAACTCAATGATTTACAGAAACAGAACACAGCAAGCTGCATAAAAAAATGCCCAAGAATATATTAGGCCTTGTGAATGATGCAGTCTTAATCACCTGTTGTAGTTAGACAACACTGAGTTGATATGACAATGGCCTAATGCTTACCACATCCAGAAAAGACCCCTTCCCCAGTGTCAACAGTTCAGCTTAATGTCTTAGTCCAGACTTTTCAAAAATCCTCACAGCTGAAGAATATCTTCCTCTTGATTCACTTGTGTTTAACACCTGCGTAGTGATAACTCTGACTGATTTTATGCAAGGGACATGAGAAGGACAAATGTCTGTTTTTAGAACAAATGTCTAGTTATTGGATAAGAGATCCCTCAGCAGTTCGAGAGTAGGAAACAAAGTTCTTAAATTATCTTGTGTCATTCTTGTTACACTATAAAGTTCTTTGTGCCTCTATGGACTTATGGTGGTCCTCCTACTGTGTTCCTCATGTCTCTGTATTCCATCCTCATCTACTGTGGCATAATTGATGGACTTGTAGGGGGATAATAAAGCAGAAATGGTTTCCTATTCTATTTCTTTCTCTTTACAGTAGAGAAGCACATTTTCATCATCAACAACAGCACTGGAGAGTTTTTATTATAGAAACAAAACTGTTTTTATTTAATGACGAGAAATAAGAGGCCCAACAATATCTTCCAGCATAGCTGTTTGAGGAGGAGGAGGAGAAGAGCAGCAGCAGGAGGATGTTATCTCAAATTAGCATCTTTAAATAGAGGCACTAGAAATAAATGGAAAAACCATGAAACCAAGCATGAAAGTGTTCAAAAAAGTTGTCACTGCATTTTAGAGCATGCTACAAAGCATGCCACGTCTTTGATGATGTTTAAAAAGCTCCATGTGAATGGAGAACTCTCTCGTATGTTCCCACACTCCTCAGGTTGTCTTTGCAAGGTAACACAGATCATTGCTCTAGATTTTAGTCTTTTCTTGTTTTCCATGCTCGAGTCCAAAGTTTCTTGAGGCAGGGTCCTGGTTGTGAGCACTACAGTAACAATGGCTAGGTCTTTTATGGCCCACTCACTGAGCATTCTTATAGAGTTAATCAGTTCTGACTCCTCAAGTTGACCAGGACTTTTGCCTCTAATATCTATAGCAAGAATTGAAACTATTCATCTCATTTGCATGTGTGCATTCCAACATACTCACTGCAATGCTGATAATGTTGCATCCCATTGGGAGATTCTAGAACTGCTTCACAATGCTGTTGCTGGAATTCAAAGGCAACTATAATGACTGTACATTCTGCTATATCTACAGGACTTTCAATATGTGCCAGATATAACCCAAATCAGCACATAGACATTCATCAAATCAGTAGTATTTGAGGTAACTGCCTTTATTTTTCCTTACCTCTTAAACTTGAGAAAACAGGGAAAGGAATCTGATAGGTGTGCCCAGAACCCCATGATCAGCATTGAGACTAAATTACAGCTGGGAGACAATTCTGTTCATCTTTAGGGCATAGGGTACTGAACATAGAAAATTTGTAAAGATCAGGAATTATATTTTTGTTCTATTTAAGCTTGATTTGGTTCACTCATTCATTTCAAAGGTACATTGAAGAAAATTGATTGATATTGCTTTTTAAAGTCCTAGTTTCTAGATATGTAGCTTTGAATTATTAGGATCTGTGGGTCTCCCCAGTTTTGCTTTATGGAGAAATACAGACCATAAAAAACAATATACTTAAAAAGCTAATAATATGTTACAACAGATAATGAACTTGAGGGGATCAAGGAAAGCATGTTAGTGGCTGAAAGCCAAGAAGTAAAAACAAACCAAGGAAAGGAAGTGTGGGATCTGGGAATAGCAGCAAAGACAATTGCCAATGCAAATGTGGAAACACACTAGTCAGGTTTGCAAACTGTGTGTGAAACACAGCAAAGGACATAAGCAACTTGGGTCAGGGCTCAGCCATGCCCTTCGCAGGCAGAGCTCTTATTCTATTCTGTAATAGAAAGTCACAGAGTTCTTTTAAACCGCTTACAGCTGTAGAAAATGGAGAGGTTTTAGAAAAATACAGAATGGGGCAGAAGCATAACAAATGTCTCATTGTTCTGTGATCCAGAGGGAAGCTGCCTGTATTTTGCTCTTGTCCTCCTGTGTGTTGAATTTATTGACCTTTTCCCCTCTGTACATTTGTTTGTTTCTTTGTGGAGCTGAATTTACACAGTGTACAATTTTTTTGCCCTGCATCTTCCCTTTCACCTAAGTGTTCTAATCCCTTTACATTATAGTACATTCTCCTAGTGAGCTGCCTTTTATTCTCTAAAGGCACACAATCAGGAGGAAGTTCTCAGCATTGCAGATACTGGAGTGATGAATCCATGGTCATTTGCCTCAGGGACCCTCTAGTCTGGCAACAATGGAAATGTTTAAATTTGTTCTATCTCCATGGATTTAGTTCTATCAAGCTTTTCTTTCTTCAGCCACAAGAATCCCAGTAAATTCTGTAGGGGAAAAAAAAAGATCTTCATTGTTGGAATGTAGCTTCATGTTTTATACAATCTCTCATTTCAGTATCCTAATGCAGCACAGAAATCTTGTCTGCCTTTTAGAGACAAAGGGGCAACCTGAGAGATGGCTGCCATTTGTGTGCAGAAATGTAAACCTAGAGCTAAGTCTCCATATTTCAACCAAGGTGTTAATTAAAAAAGGTTATCGGGACTGGGAAGATAGCTCATTTGGTAAACTCAACAGATAAGCATGAGGTCCAGAATTCAGATCCCTATCACCAATCAAAACTCAGGAAAGGACGGAATGGAAGTAGTACCTGTCCCCTCAGTGCTGGGGAGACAGAAAGAGGAGGATTTCTGAGGCTTGTTGCTCACAGACTACTTAAATTTGCCGGCTCCAGTTTTAGTGAGACACCATTGATTTCTGACCTGCAAACACACACACACACACACACACACACACACACACACACACACACACACATTTGCACTGTACATACATACACACACAGAGGAAGAAGCATATGTTTGCTTATTTAAACACACACACACACACAGAGAGAGAGAGAAAGAGAGAGAGAGAGAGAGAGAGAGAGAGAGAGAGAGAGAGAGAGAGAGAGAGAGAGAGAGAGAGAAACTACTACTTGATCAGCTATCACATAGCAAGTATTGGATAACCTAATTATGGTTTCAAAGGACTTATGTAAACTTCTTCACAGAGTTATTTGTGGAAACAGTTAAAGCCTCAAAGAATTTCTTTCAAAACCTTCTTCTTTTGAAAAGTTAAAACATTGGCAAGAACCTAGCCCAGCTTTCAATAATATAGAATGTTTTCTTGTTTAAACATTATGAGCTGTTTTCTGTACTGCAGCCCAGTGCCTCAGATATTAGCAGTAGGTTTGAAATTAGACCATTTGGATTCCAACCCAAGCATCATTATTTACTTAGTCACTGGGTGCAGGCATTTCCCTGATGATCCCTGAGTATGGAGCTGACAATGATATTTGGTTGTAGCTTTTGGAGAAAGCTAAATATAGTAACACATGTAATACTCTTAGTATACTCCTTAGCACATGTTCAAAATGCAAAGCCCTGTCTTATACTAGTCAAAACTAGTAGTCTTATTGATAGATAAGCACTATTTTAATTGCTTTATATGTGTCTAAATCATTCTATGAATTCTACTTAAAACAAAAGGAACTTATTGTGTCTTATCATTCCCAGTCTGTCAGAGGGGAAGAGTGAATGTAGCCAACACATGTGAAAGCTGGCCATATGCATCTATGAGCAAGTCTCAGAAAGCAAAGCAATCAATTCTGGTACTCCCCCCCCCCTCATTTTTATACAATCTAGGACCCAAGAACAGGGAATGGTGCCAACTACTATTGGAGTAAGTCATCCCACCTCAATTACTCTTATCAAAATTATTTCTCACAGGCATGCATAGAGATTTATTTCCTAAGAATTTCTACTTTCTGTCCAGTAGATAATCAACATTAAGCACTGATAATATCACAGAGACTCGTGTAGTCACAGATTACAAGATTAACTTTCTTTACAATTCTGGGAAGAGGTAGGTACTATTACCTGTTAACATCTAAGGAAACAAAAGAGATTAAGTCACTAGTTCCCACGGAAACCAGGCCTGGTCAGATATTGTACCATTTCTCCAGATAGAACAGATGGGAACTGGACTGCTAGCCATGTCTTCCATAGCACATGCAAGTCTGGGTCATGTAGAGGACAGAAGAATCTTGGATTCTACCCCATGTTTCTTCTGTGAATCACTGAATCTAGGAAGGGATGCCTATAAGAGAGCAAGCAGAAAGGGTTCACAGTGTGTCCTGGTGTACCCTCTACAGCACTTGTACACACAAGTACTGCTACAATGGGGCTTGTTATCCTGAGCTTTACATTACTGAGCCTGTGCTGGCTGACATGTCGAGAATACACAGGTTTCTTTGACACAATGTCACAATAGTCTTAGTTTTAAGAATCGTAAGTTATTAAGTCTTATATCTAATTATTTCCTACTACATTGGACTTTTCCCTTAGACAGTAAGTTCTACAGACTTCCAACTCTCAGCTCCTTGCTGTTTCAGCTTGAAGAAGTTTTTCAGTAGAGGGAGGAGCAGACCGAGGGCCATGCTTCATTACTGAAAAACAAAAGGTTTTTCTCTGTATCTAGTTTTGTGTTTAATCACTGTTCACTGCCAGAAAACATCTACAGTATATGTCTCTCTGCCACAGCATTTTGTTCAGTGTGTCTTTAGCTAGACTCTGATGATGAAACTGGAAAAAGGAGAGTGTTCTTAACTGGATCCAGTGGAGGTCATAGAGCCCTGGTCCATGACTTTGGGTTTGGAGAAGGTGCCTTTGAAGAGGAAAGGCTTTTATACAGAAACCCAATCCTCCCATGTATCATGTATTACTTAGCAAACATATGTCCACCTTGCTTCATGCCAAGCTCAGGGTACCTGCTTGTGACTCACCATCCAAGAGAAGGCCGTGATGTAGTGGACAATGCAAAATGCAGAAGAGACTCAAGAAGGGTGACAAGGTAGAATTATAGAGAGGAAAGGATGACACAGCAGAGCAGCAGAGACAAAGTCAATGAAATGCTTCAATTCTTATCTGAAGAGAGCCATGATGATCTCTACTCAATGCTTGAGAATCGACTAGCCAGGATTCTCTCACCACAGAAGGAATTTATGCAACTGCAGGTAGAGCAGACTCATCTACCCATTTAATCAGGTAAGGCACGTTGTTCTATGATTGCCTGTGTTTATGCCTATATCTCTGTATTTTTTTTACCAGTTCTCCATATATAGTAGACAGTCCAACCATTCTTTGCAAATCCTGTAGTGAATTAATATAGGGCAGAGCTAAACACTGGTCTTTGAATAGGTGATCCAAAATTAAACTCTTCCTGAGAGTGGAATGCAAAAATGTATTTAATCATTAATGAGTGTCAGGAATGAAGACTGAATTAGAACTGATCACAGCCACATGGCTGACACCCTCTATTCATGTCTTATTTACTATGTGCCAGCACAGATTTGCAGCATTCCAAGCTTATTTGAATGGCTTCAGCAGATGAATGGGGCTGTGCATAGCTTTCAGCTCATTTCTGCCTGGCACTAAATCACTTAATAGCTCAACAAATGTATGGGCCACATGTACTGGGCAATGAGCATTCCTCTAAGACCTGCTGCTTGAGAATACGTAGACAACTGGAATAAGAAGAGAAAGAAACAGGGAGCTGATATGATTTATTCATTGAACATTTTCAGAGCACAGTGTAGCAGATGCTGTCGTAGACTGCCACACTTGGAGATTATCAAGGCAAAGCCCTGTCTACTGATGAACCTCTTCTGTGAAAAAGTTCCCTGGATCTCTTTCTCTGCTCAAATGAAGCATCTCATCTCTGTTTCCCATGTGTTTACACCTATGTTAAATTTCTTTAATGATTTTGTTTTCTGTCTATAGCCTGCCTCTGGAACCTGTGTGCTTCCTTGGGTAAAACTGCCATCATGTTCAGCTTAGACTCTAATCTCTTGCGGGGGAAAAAAAAAAAAAAAAAAAAAACTTATGAGTCTAGCAGACAGGATGGACCTGGAGCAGGATTTCATTTGTATCTTTCAGAGCCCTGCAGACTGGGCATTATGGAATTAAGAGCAGGGAATAATTTATTGATTTAATTTTTAGCCTGGGAATGCACACCGCAGATTCTTATTCATGCAAAAAACTGGGATTGGGAACTGACAGTGGTTTTACCAGGAAACCAGAGAAAGTTTAAAAAAAATTCCTGGGGAGTTTTTCTTGTCTATAGTGCTCTGTGTTCTTTACTTATTCTGCATGTCCAGAGCAAGTGCCTGGGATACTCTGCTGGCCTGATATTCAGTGCGGTCCTAGTCCTCATGATTTTTGGAAACCCATTTTGTAGGTAAGGATCTTGACGCTCAGAGATGAGGAGTATGTCATGGGGTAGAGCCGGCCAAGTTTCACTTGCTGCCCTCAGATATAGCTGCCACTTCATTCTCTGTGTTCTCCTGCCCGCTGCAGATTCGGAGGTTCCTGCCAGCCAGAGAGGATTTCCTTTTGGATGGCATTCAGATTGGTCAGACGTGTTGCTTCCTTATCTATTGCTGTTGTTGAAGAGGAGCCAGCTGGGCCTGTGGGTTTCCAAGATGCATGTAGACAGCAAGACAGGACTAAGTCTCCTCTAATTAGAAAGACACTCTTTCTGTTCCAGTTTGCACGGAAATCAGACAATCCTACACCGAGTGAGACCAGGAATCTGAAAAGTAGGTATTGTAAAAAGACATGGAAAGGAGGAATGAGGTTAGGATGACATTTATTAGAGAAATGGGGGACATTCCTGTCCTTGCCCCAAATTAACCATCTGCCTTCACCACACACACATAACATACACACAAACACACACCCATGTGCGCACACAGAAATGTGAAAGCATGCACACACAAATATAGACACATGTGCAAATATATACACATACATACATACATACATATGCACACACACATACATATACACATACACACATACACACACATACACACATATACAAACATACACACAAAAACACACATGGAAGGTGCTATGTTGGAATTTTTGATCCCAGATTGTTTATTCTGGGATAAAATTTAAAATGAGTATGCAGTACAAATAAGAAAATAAGAAATAATTTGACCTCTTCTTTGACATCATTAAATGATATAAATAAATGTAGTTTCTTTCCTGTCCTCTTGAGAAAACTATAATTAACTCATTGTTTTCCAGTTTCTAGGCCCTGTTTTAGGCATGTCACAACTGATAACTACTTCAAGTTTCATCACAATACATTGAGGAACATACCATTATTATCATTACAATATCAACAACCAAACAAAATTACAGAGGAGTTGGTAGTCTCAACACTGTTGTAGCAGACAGATCTAGAGTTTGCATATGTCATGATCTAAAGCTGACTTGATACGAGCAATACCCTCTTTCTTGTCCATTCTTTGGACCATGATGTATGAGTTCATTGCCATTCTTTGAAACACCTTGGCATGTCATTGACAAGTTCAGCCCCATAATGCTTTCATTTATACCATGCAGGAAGGAGATTCACTGGGAGATCAGGACGGTTCTAGCCCATAAAGGTTACCACTGTCACTTAAATGGAAACTGACTGGCTGAAGGGGTCATTAACCAAAGTATTTGTTGAAGAATAGAGGCAAGGTGATATCCTACATGGAAATTAGGATCTGATTGCACCTACACACACACACACACACACACACACACACACACACACACACACACACACACAGAAACACACATGCACTCACACAGACACATAGATATGGAAACATATACATAAATGTACACACAAATCCAAAATAAAGCAGTAAAGCCAGGAAGCATTTGGATAAGAACTTGAGTTAAGGTCTTTAGGTTTCCTTAGATAGCTTTTTATTAATAGAGGGTAGCTTAAATACTAGACTTATTTTCCAAGTAGTACAGGTATCTTATAACTGACAGATTACAGAATAGCTTAGAGTGGAAGCAGCTTGCACTTTCTTTTCCCAAAAGAGTTAAGGCTATACTGAGAGTTGGTATCATGTGTTGGATTCAGAGCGTCCTGGAGTCTTGGCTTCAAGACACAATAGCTTTGTGATTCTAGGAAGGTCATTGATGAATCTGAATTGATTTTCCTCATCTTGTAAAATAATGTGATATTTACATCTCATGCCTCAAATGATTAAGTAGAATACAGAAAATTAAGAGTATAGCATGGTGTCTGTATTTTTTGGACATTCAGTGGCATGTGACCTCTAAGAATGGATTGATTGTCTTTGCCAGGGTGGAGTAAATTTGTTCCTGTGGGAGGGTACTTTCAGCATTAAGAGTGAGTCAACTATAAGTAAACTAGAAGTGTTTGCTTATTAGGGACAATTCTTTGATTCTGAAAGTGAGATAGATTCCCCAACCCCCAAGTTGGGGAAGGGCAGAGGAGCTCTTCTTATTTTTTGGTAAAGTGATTTGATCTAAAATAAGAAATGAAAAAGGTTGAGACTATTTCTTTATTCAAATGCTGACTGTAAGATCATTAACCAGTGTAACAATCCTAAAAGTGAGTCTGACAAGGTAATTGTACCTGTAGTAGAGGGTTTGAATGACTTGGAGGTTCTGTACAGATATGATAGATTCTTACTCTGAAGTTCATCCTGGGCACTTCTTTTGGTGACTCCATTGTTCTGTCTGGGTTTCTCGTTCCTATATATTGGGGGTGAGTTGGGGTGAAAGACAGGCTGGGAAGCAGTATCAGCATATACTTATCCCACTTTTACTGTCCACAGATGTGTATTTATGTCCATCTCTCCTATGATCTGTTCCATAATGGAGCATGGGAGGCATTATCATTACCCTAATGGCTCGGTGTCCCCAGTGTTCAGATGTAGAAACCAAGGTTTAAGGAAGACAGCATATGCTGTCTTACCACACAGCTAGGAAGTGGTTCTAATAGAACTCAAGCCAAGAACTTTTGAATCAGTGTAATGACATTTGTCTCTCTTGCTAAGCAAGTAGTTGCACATTTCTTTACCATCTTACTCAAATGCATGCGCTCCCCTCTTAGGGTAAGGGACAGCATAACACAATGGGAAGGTCCTGAGTAAAGTGTATCCACTAAACACTTCTCTCAAACCATTTCCACAGACAGAAGACAGTTACAAAGTCTTCCCTTGTTATCAGAAAGAAAATAAACATTCTTTAACCCCAGTGGAAGAATAAAGCAGGGTGGGAGGGTGGGTGGCTAGTGACTGCTCATGGTAGAGATTGTCAAAATGGAAAAAACATTGCTTTAGGTGTACATTTTACATTGAACAAAAATGTTTAGTTTAGGCAAAAGCTAATTATTCATGCATCCACAGTACGGGTTCTTCTCCTTGGCGGGTGTATGTATGCATGGACACAAAACTAATTATGATACCAGGAATTCTCTGAAAACAATAGTTAATTGGTTCCAAAACACTTCCATTAAAAAACTGCCTGAGATTCCAGGGAGTCTGCAGGAGGGTTTGCTGATGATTGATTAGTTGCAAAGTCAACCTTTAATTCAGTGCATCAGGCATTATACTACCACAAAAAAACAAAACAAAACAAAACAAAACAAAACAAACAAACAAAAAAAAAAAACAGGGAAGTCAAGTCCTATCTAAGGTAGACAAAATCAATAAATACTTTACATCCTTGATTATCTGGAGGGTAGGAGGATATGTGAAACTTTTCTAGAAAAAAAGTAATTGAAAATTATGTAAGTTAACTTTCTGTGGCTTTGACCACAAAACTATTTAGAACATTTTAAACCAGGGAGAAGGACTTATCCTAAACATGGTCATAGAAGGTGCAGTCCATGCTTGACTGACATTTTTCATTTGAGTGAAACTTCATGGGCACAGATATCTGTGAAGGAGGCTCTTCTCCTCATGAGAGACAGGACTGACTCTGGAACAGGAGCAGCCGACATCACCTCACCAGTGACTACTTTTCTCCAGGTCAGCTTCGCCTGCTAGTCTTCACCACCTCCAAAAGGATTTCTAGTTACTAGGACCCAAGTCTCAGCACATAAATGTATGGGGGAAAACTTCAATTTTCAACAATAAAAAACCTTTTAAGTTTGACTTCTGCTCAAGTAAACTGAGGATGTCATGTTAAAGAATACAGTGCTTGATTTTGACATCTATGACTACATAATACCTGGGAACAAAGACAAACTTGTTTAATAGAAAATTTGGAGATGGCTTGCTTCTCCAATCGTGCTCACCTATCTATCACATTGTTGAGATTCATTAATTAAGCAAATATTTGTTCATACAAGCTGTATCCTAGACTATAGTAGTTTGATTTGCATAAAGAAAGGCAACCAGGGTTATGTGGGAATTTCTCTTAATAGGACTCTAAGTTCAACTTGTACAGGGTCATGTGGAGGCATGTCAAACCAACTGCCTCTTCCATGGGCCCAGCTCAATTTGGTCAGCTCTCTGCCTTCTTCTGTCCTCCACTATTTCTTTATTGGTAGTATAACCATTCCAACACAAATGTGTACACTTGATTCAGCTCTCCATGGGAGACCATCTTGGTTCCTTACTGTACTTAGAATAAATCAATTTCCTACACCTGCCTTATCTCTTCTGTCTGATGTCTTCCTTGCTCACTTCTGACTTCTGTTTGCTTTTCCTGTAGTTTCTTAAGCTCACAGTCCCATTTATTTCCAAATATTTGCATGCTGTAAAGGAAATGTTCAACCTCTGTCTCCTTCTGCTGAGAGCATTTGTCAGTTTGTGTAATCAGGGAAACAGCTGAGGTCACACATGGACACTCAGAAGTTTTAGTAGAGGAATGTTATCATTCACTGCGTTTAAGGCTAAAATGAAAGCCCATTGGCAATCACACTGGGATAAAAGTTTAAAACATTAAGTGTCCCTGACACACACACACAAAAGCATCCCGCTATTACTCCCAGCCTCTCCCTACTTGTTCCAGCTCTCATTCCCTTTTCCACTTCCTTGTATTTTTCTTTGATTCTATTCCTAGTTATATAAGTTCTACAAGGTAGAAAAGATTTCCCACAGTCATTTCTTAGTTACTCAGGCAATTGTAGGGTTTTTTTTATGAGACTTGTCTGACACACAGGATACCTGTGGAATCAGTTTACACAAATATCAGTTATTGGGAATGGGTGTGGGTCATTCCCGAAGCTCTAAATTAGGTGCTTATACCCTATTCAAAAGAAAGCATGATCAACAGTGAGGGAAAATGCATTAAAGCATTTGGTAGCCATAGACTGGAGGAATAGAAAAGGCATCTCTGTTTTATTGCTTTGTGCAAACTCTCTCATCCAAGCCGAATGCAGAAGCCTAGAAGTTTTCACTTTCTTGAGACTGGGTAACTTGCAGGCTCCCATGATCTATTTGTTTCACAGTTTTGGGCTTACAGGCATTTTTAGCTAATGCTCAGCTTTGACATGGGTTTAAATTCAAGTCGTTATGCATGTAAGCAAGCATTCTGCCCACAGAGTTATTTCTTGAGGCTCCAGCCTTGATAGTTGGATAAACAACTCTTTTCAGTTTGAAATCTGAGCTCTTGGACAACATAGCACAGACATGAAATCTTCAAAATTGAACTGTTCCTTAACTTTTATTAACTTTTATGAATATAATGACCAATGAGTTCCTTGGAAATTAATTACACATGTTGGCAATTGCTTAAAAATAGATGTATATTTTTAAAAGCCAGAGCCTCCTTTTGGGAATGTTTGGGGATGAAATTTTATAATAATAACAACAACAATTATAAAATGACACAGTGAGATCCTTGCTTTAAACTCCCTACATATGATTCTCACATGCATCGCACATAGCAGGAGAAGCACAGAGAAACAGAAATATTCACTTTAGCACACTGCCATTGTTTAATTGCACAATTATCAGTGAGCAACATGGTGGACTGAACATGTGTTCTCAATAATTGCCACCATTTCCCATGGAGTAAGCATGTATTTATTTACTACATTATTATTGCAAAAAAGTGTGTGGTTTTGCCGGTAGCTATGTAATTAACTTGTATCTCCCTCTGTTGTTTTAGCTTGCACCACATCTGGTGACGTTCAAAGAACTGTTAGAATCAATCCAGTACACACTTTAGAAATCTGTTGAAAATAATACATACACTGTAAATAAATTTACAGCTGATTTTTAAAGATAATTACAGATGTAAATTAGAATTTATTGTTATCTTTCCCCTAAATAGCAAACTTCTTGTAGGTGCAGTTTCTCCTGATCATGTTACTGTCTTTATTCAAATATCTGATTTCTTCAACATCTGAGGAGCAGTGCTATTTTAAATATCACAGGCTCTGGAGATTATGATACAGGTTTATGAACACGTAGCATTCAAAGACTCCCCGGAATTGAGCTCTTAAAAGCACCCACCTCCCACACATATTAAAATCTTTACTTGTCTAAATAACTAAATCATCTTTGTTTTCTTCTAACTTGTACATTCTAGGAAACAGGAAATAGCACTTTCTTCCCTATCGTGTTTTACTAACTCAATAGTCATCGAATGTTGAGCATTTCACTCTTTTTTTTGCATACTTTTGATCAAGTGAAGACATCTATGGTACTATTTACTGTTGATGGAAAGTTTAACCTCTCCAAACACTGTGACATTTTATTCTGTGCTCCAACATGACCACCTTCAGAAGCAAATAGAGGAGAAGTGTCTATAGGTCTTCATATCAGTATTTTATCTAAAGCCAAGGAGAAAGCCCTGAAAAATGGAGAAAAGAAGGAAGATCGGAGTGAGACTGGAGTCATTCACTGAATGTTATGGCAGCAAGGGGCAAGGGTTTCTCATCCTCTTTGTTGTTTATCTTCTTCTCATGAATCACAGACTGGATTGGAGCAGCTAGCAACCTTGAAAATGACAATAAATTTAGAAAGGTGACAACAAATCACAACAGAAGATGTCTCTCTCCATTTGGAAGATCAGAAAAGGGCACTTGAGCAAGGAAGGAAACTTTCAGCCCTTATTTGGTGTGTGTGATTGACAAAATCATAGCACTACCTCATCTGATCAGTCAGTGCCATGGGGACCTGAATGCCCACCCTTGACAACTTGTAGGAAAAGCTTCTTTCCTTAGATGATATTAAAGAAAATAGAACACTGGAACTTTTAAATTTCCCTGAAAGAAATAAGTCATATTTACATTTCTCATTACCTCCCATCTCACCAGGCACTGCCGGCCAGGGTTGTAGCAGCAGAGGATCTGGGTGCAGGTGAACAGCTACCCATTTAGGAGTATAGTGGAGCTTCCATTTCAAGTATAAATAGAGACCAAGACAGACATCTGGACTTCTACCTCTGCCAAGTTGTTATGGTGTGGTGCTGTCCTCTTCTTGTTGGCTTGGTAAGAAAAAAGTGCTAGTAATGTGGGGGATTTCATCTCACCATCCTAAACGTCCAAAGCTCAGAAAAGAAGTCAGGAAATTGAATCAATAGACACGGGCACATACACAGTGGGGATGTGAGCCTTGCCTAGAACTCATTTTTAAATCCTCATTTAAAAAATATTTCTGGGAGAGTTAGAGGAAGTGATGAAGGAACTGAAGGGGATTACAAACCCATAGAAAGACTAGTATCAAATAACTGAATCACCCAGAGCTCCCAGGCACTAAACTATCACCCAAAGATTACACATGGAGGGAGCCATTGCTCCAGATACATATGTAGCAGAGGATGGTCTTAAGTGACATCAGGGGGAGAGGAGGCCCTTGGTACTCTGGAGGCTTGGGGTCCCAGCATAGAGAGATGCTAGAGAGGTGAAGTAGGAGTGGGTGAGTGGGTGGAGGAGCATCTTTTTAGAAGCAAAGTGGAAGGGGAGGGGGGATGGGATGGGGTGTTTTTGCAGAAGTAACTGAGAAAAGGAATATCATTTGAAATGTAAATGAATAAAATGATTAATAAAAATCATAAAAGGAAAAAAATAACATGAAAATACATTGGAAAGAGGTACAAAAAAAGCTAAGTAGAAATTACACTCATTTCTACTTAGTAAGTCACTGGGTTCTCTTAACAGTATAGTAAAATTCACTGAAACTTAAGGTTCAGTGGTAAAAATGTCTCAGTTTGAGGAGCACAAAGAAAAAGATTCAGTCAAGGAATGTATCAGTATAGAACACAGACTTCAGAGTGAGCGTGTGGAGGTAGACAAGGCAACTAGAAAGGCCGTTATGAGGGGAGGAGAAAAAGGGGAGCTGTGATGGTGGGCAAAATGGTAAGAGGACCAAGGGGATGGGGAAAGACTGGGGGAGGAAAATCAACCAAACCACTTCTCCCCAAAACTGTATCATGAAGCCTGATGCTGTGTGTGGCAATTAAAATTCCAGAGTTTCAGTGATCTGTAAAATTCATGTAAAGATCCAACTCTGATGTGAAAGTCCCAGAGGAGAGGAAACTATAGGTGGCTCTAAAGGTTATTTGAAGAGATAATGATTGAGGTTCTTAGAAGTCACAGAAGCATAGATGCCATATGCTCAGGAACCTTAGCTATGATGAACTCTGAGAGACCTAGAGCTGCTTGTCACAGACACTCTGTATGGCTTAAATACATAATGGCCAAACCCCTAAAAACTAAACAAGAAGCAGCATCATATTGCCAGAGGAAAAGAAATCAAATGATAGCATATGTCTCATCAGAAACCACTGAGGCTGGGAGAGTAACTTTTTAACTGGTTATTATATTTACTTACATTTCAAATGTTATCCTTCTTCCCAGTCCCCCACCCATAACCCCCTATGCCACCCCCTCTTTCCTGCTTCTAGGAGGGTACTTCTCCTACCCACCCACCCACTCCCTCCTCACTGCCCCAGTATCCCCCTACGCTGGGGCATTGAGCCTCCACAGGACCAAAGGTCTCCTCTCCCATTGATACCAGATAAGTCAATCTTCTTCTACACATGCAGCTGGAGCCATGGTGGTTTAGTCCCTGCGAGCTCTGGGGGCTTTGATTGGTTAATATTGTTGTTCTTCCTATGGGATGCTAACCCTTTCAGCTCCTTCAGTCCTTTCTCTAACTCCTCTATTAGGGACTCTATGCTTAGTCTGATGTCTGGCTGAGAGTAATCAGCATCTGTCCTGGTGAGAATCTGGCAGAGCTTCTCAGGAGACAGCTGTATCAGGCTCCCGTGAGCAAGCACTCCTTTTCATCTGCAATAATGACACTAATTTTCACCAGTTCTTTAAAGACTAAAATGTTACCTGGGAATTCTATATCCAGAGAAAATATCCACCTTGAATGAAGCTGAAATGAGGATACTTTCAGAGGAAAATAAACTCAAAGAATTATCAAGAAAAAAAGTTCTCAAAATACAGCTCTTCACAAAGGAAGTAAATGGCAAAATAAAATAAGTCAGGCAAAAGGGCAGAAAAACGCAGAATAGAAAGAATAAAATGTGTATCAGTCTGCACACTTTGCTTCTCTCTTTGTCACTTTTGTATTGTGTTTGATGGGTTAAACAGAAATCACAACACTGACTGTATTAACTACCTTTCCCTTACTGTGATGAAACATTGTATTCAAAAGCAACTTGTAGAAGAAAGCTTATTTTGTTTTAAGTTCCAGAGAGATGAATCTGTTAAGGTAGGGAGACATGACATCAGAAGCACATAACAGTGGGAGGAACAGGACAGTGAGAAATTGAATCTCAACCACAAGCTTGAGGCAGAGAGAATGTCAGAAGTAGGATGAGGCTGTACAATCTCAGAGCTTACCCCCCAGTGACATACTTCCCCCAGAAAGGCTCCACATACTTCCACAGCATAAACCTCTCCAAATAATGCCACCAGCTGGGAACAGAGTGCTCTAATATAGGGGGCTAGGTTGGACATTTCTGTTTCAAACTACTGTTGTTGTGAATATTTCATCTCAAATGAGGTTTCTACTTCAACTTGATCATTCAGTTCCCAGATAAAAGGCACACAATCTTTATATTTATCATATGCTTTAATTCACACCAAAGATGGGCAGTTATCTACCCTCTAAGGCATTAGAATCTATTTCCCCATCAATAACCTCAGGTTATAATTTACCACGTTCCATCAGGGCAGCTCTTAACTCCAACTGGCCAGCCCTCATTGCTATGTGTTCATAGTTCACCTAAGCCATGTTATCTTTACCTTCTTCCACCTTTCCTCTCTTTGTGGTTCTCCTCTAACCTCAAGGTCAAAGGAGCTCCCAAACCCCAACTATATCTTTACCTGCCAAACAAGGATAACTTTGGGAGATAAGGTTATACAGTGGGGTGCAGGGACAACCCAGCCTTGAGGGCTAGCACTTAGCATGATAATACAAGCAAAAACCCAAACCTCAACAAACACATCTTGATTTGCTTAAAGTATGCCAAAATAAAAATCATTTAAAGTTATTTGTAAAAAAAAAAAAAAAAAAGAAAAGAAAAAAAAATAGTAATGAGAGGTAGAATGATCTTGAAGGGCATTGACAGGATTATTTGTGCTAGATTGCACATGTCCTATATGAATCCACATTTGTAAAATAGCACAGGATCACACTTACATTGTATGTCTGTTAGCAGAAACTTTGATATTTGCCATGGTCACAAGAAGTATATTATTTGGTGGAACTAGGTGAAGAATAAAGAAAACCTTCAGATAAACAAATCAGATAATTATAATTATCTTAAAGTTTTAAAACTTGCAAAATTTCAAAATCTGATAATCACATTAAAAAGTATTTTTATATCATTGCTTATTGTGACACTTTTCACAGGAGACAAATTATTAAATTAGCCTATTAGCCTAGATACCTATTGCTAGAAGAAGATAAAGAAAACTAGGTATGTCTATAATTTTCCTCCTGGCTGACTGGTGTTATTAGTGTTAGATGTGTGATGTGTCTGATAGGGGAGAATTCTCAGCTGTGATTCTTAGCTCTGGGCCCTGTGTATATTCACTGGTGTGATCATGGCAAGTCTTTTATGGGGTAACTAAACACTTTCTGATTGGATTTGATATGCGATCTATTCCAGAGGGAATTCACAGATCGATGTGGCTTAGAATGTCATAGGCTCTAGCGAAGATGCTATTGTTCTTTGGTTAGATAGAAACAATATGCTTATGGATTTGTCTTATACATCATTATATTCATGTGCAGACAACTGTGCTGTTGTCAACTTTGGTTGAAGATATTTTTTTTTTTTAAATGAACAGAAGCAACTACAGAGATCTAACTGGTAAAAGGGTGAGAAAAAGTAACTGTTGAATACTTACTTGGTCCAGTGAGAATTAACCTTGCCTTCTCCAAATTTTAAGAAATGTTATAAAGGGAATAAGGAAAAATAAAAACCCAAAGGAATCTGGAATAGGGAAAGCATATAGTATTGAACAGTGGTTATTGGGCATGGCATTGCTGTCTATTGTTCTTTAAACTCAACAGAGTTGTGACTAATGGCACAGAATCTGTACAAATTTGGGACTCATCCTATATGGAACAGGGAAGAGTATAGGAGGACCAACCTCTTCATGAAGATTTATACACAGTTTATAGTTGATGATAAAGGAAAAGACATTTTTCTACAGTGGCGTAGACACTGGAAAGTTGGCATCATTCTTTAAACAAACTGTCATCGGAGCTTCTATAAGCAGCTTTAAGAAAACACATTGGGTCATTAAAAAGAAAAGATACAGAAGTAGGAGGGAGCCTATCTAGGAAGAGGAAAGTGATGAGCTAGAGAGGAAAAGGGGCAGAGAGGGCAACAGGATGAATATGATAAAACTACACGGTGTTCACTTACAACGGTGTCATGGTGCAACTCGGCATTATGTATAACTACTACATGCTAATAAAACACGAAGAAGAAAATATTAATTGCAAAGACAAGACCACATTCTAGAAAGTGATTACTCTGAGGAGGATAAGAATGGGCAAAGAAAATTAACATGTTAGTACATTTCTATTTCCAAATCTAAACACTCACACACACACACACACACATACACACACACACACACACACAGAGAGAGAGAGAGAGAGAGAGAGAGAGAGAGAGAGAGAGAGAGAGAGAGAGAGAGCTTGTAAGTACAAAAGAAAGCAGCAAGGGGGAAAATGTACAAAGACAATAGTAGAGTTAATAATGAAGAAAATATAGACATGTGCTCAAATTGTCACAAAGAAATCCTTTGCTGTATATAGTGCATAGAAGCTGTACTGTTTTCACCAACTTGACATGATCTAGAGACACCATGGAACTGTGGCATAGTGTCTTACTTGTTAACTGATGGCTGAGTGCACAGCTCACTGTGGGCAGAACCAATCCTGGGCAAATGGGCCTGGGTTATATGAGATAGTTGACTGTTAGCCTGAACGTAATCTGGTAAGCAATGTTCCTCAAGGTATAGTCTCTGAGTTCCTGCCTCTGGGTTCCTGTGTTGAATTTCTGCATTAGCTTTCTTTTATGATGGAGATAAGGGTGGAATTGATGGGTCATCATTTACAATTGAAATACACCTGTCTCCTCCAACTTGCCTTTGGTCATAATGCAACAGGTCGCTAACAATGACTACATGACTAATAGAAAGTTTATATGTAGATAATGATTGAACAAAAATTTTAAGCTACATCTTTGCTGGCTGTCATAAGCACCATGCTGAGGAAAGTCACACATAAAGTATTTGTTACCTGACTGTACTTTTGAAATTTATTAAAGGCAGAAATGTAGGAACAGAACTGGACCAGTACATTTCTGGAAATGGGAAGGTGCATTTCCTACAGGAGGAAAAGTTTGAAGTGATACCAGTTTTATCTTGATGGTAGCAATTATACAACTATTTAAAACATTTATAAGACTCTATATTATGTCTCTAGACACCCAACTTAATAAAGTGAAAGGATCGGCCCACATCCAAAATAGTTAAATATACATGCAGTTTTTCCTTTTGAACCAGTTAAAGACTATCTGGCCACAAACACTGTTTTCAGAATTTTTGTGATAGATCCGTGACTACATTTCCCAGAAATTATATCCCTGGGTGCATAGAAGAAAAAGAATGTTATGAACAGGGACATAATTTCAAACAACCTCCTAACCGGGTAGTCTCATTAGCTAGTTCATCATGCTACTGGGAATTAAAAAACTCTCTACTTTCACTGCATCCATGTGGGTAACAGGGTTTTGATAACTGCTGTCACTCGGCCGCCCATGATTCAGAGTCTTCCTGATAATTGAAGGGTTCGCGTACATTTGAGACTATGTAATTATGGTCTATAGGATTAGTTGAGCAGAACTGCACCCACACGACTCACAGTTCACCAAACATTCACTTAAGTGTTCACACATGTATGGCAAGCAATGAATACTATTCACTTATTAAAAGAATGTGTTTCCGATAATTACCAACAATTTTATTCACCAGAACATTGGTGACATCTGTGGACAGGAGAATTAGAGTGTGCCTCTTCTCCCCCCCACCCTACTTGCCCTCCTACCATCTCCCCTTGGTCTTCTTTGTCTTGAGTTTTGGCTGTTTCTGTATTTCCTTCTGGTTCTACTGATACTGTTTCCCACCTGTATTGCAGTGATTGTTGATCTGGAGGTAGGTAAATAGGGAGGTAGGTTAATAGGTTAATTTCACTAGATAGTTCCCAGTCATAAATGGGATTTAATCTGCCCCAAAATGCTTGAAATACACCTCTTAGCCTCTAGAATCTTCATCTCTTCTCTATCTAAATTGCATAAATGGTTTTGCAATTTGATGATCAGTATCCATAAAATACTTTGCTCTAAGATTTAGATTTTTCTGTATTTATGGAAAAATGCCTGCTTTAATCATTTCATTTGAAAGTCTATTTATTTTGATACCACAGTGATGGGTTTTTGGCTTATGTGAATAACTTTCTGGTAAGCATCACTCTACAAACAAGCCCATATTAGTACAAAACTATTCATATATTCTGACTTTCTTCCCTGGTCTAAGGCATAGATATTTCAATTTATTTCAGGTGTTTAATTTTTAGATTACTCTTCGGAAGAAATTTTAATGCAAACAATTTCTGTGTATATGATATGATATCAAAGTGATCCGCAGCAGAGCTGTTCCTAAGAGGTGTCCTGTATTTGCAATGGGCCCAGTACTGGAGAGCTGGCCAGTGCAGTATCACTCGCATTCCCAGCAGTCTTCTGCTGTATTGTCCTTTTTCCATTCCTGTGCTGAGTTTGAACTTTGCTTGCCTCGTTTTCTTTTTGTTTATTGAGTGCCTGTGACTTGTGAGCTCTGTTCTGGAAGTTGGAGTGTTTCTATGACTAAGTAGGTACGAAGACAGAGGTAGAACCATCAATTAGTTACATTGTCTGTGAAAGAAAAGTGATATAGAGAACCACAAAGTGGCATGTGGTGTAACAAGCATCAGGATTTTAGCATTGGGACCATAAATATTTTTAGTGGGAACTTCAAGGCAGACTTTACAGTCAAGTGATGCCATAGAACATCTTGCTGTTAATCTATAAAGTGTTCTGGGCATAGAGAGCAGAGACTGAGGGTGGAGTGTGACTTGTTTATGTTCTGGGCATAAAGAGCAGAGAATGAGGGTGGAGTGTGACTTGTTCATGTTCTGGGCATAGAGAGCAGAGACTGAGGGTGGAGTGTGAGTTGTTCATGAACTAAGGTTCGGTGATGAGGGGTGTTTCAGAAATAGGTACAATAAACTAACAGGGAATCCAGTTCAGGGCTCTGTTAGCACCATTAGATTAGAATCAAATCTGTCTGCTACATAACAGAAGCTGGCTTTTGCCAGCTGCTTTATTCAATAAGCTTTGTAAGAAAATCATTATTGAATCAGTTAGTGTGGGTTCCATTAGCCAATTCTTGGTGTACAGATATACTAGAAATACTCAATGTTGTTTCTAGCAAGGCTTGGGACAATTCTGAAGCTGTTCAATCATCTCTTGCAAATAAGAATTAAACGTTTACGGTTGTATTAAATGTTCAGAAGATAGGAACCAAAACAGTCTATCAAGTAATTGTACATATTTGTGCATTTTCAAAATGAATATTCATGAGAACTATGTAAATATATATTTAGTAATTTCCTCTCTCAAGTTAAGAGCCAGTCTGATCTACAGATGGTAACTTTCTTGCATTTAATTATATGAACATCACAGTAATTCATTCTGAAATTATCCTCAGAAGAAAACCCTTGTCTGGCCCTTGCTATGAGTTCACTGCTCTTTAAACTGAGCAAAAAAAAAAAAAAAAAAAAAAAAAAAAAAAAAAAAAAAAAAAAAATCTAGACCATATCTATCTTTGTAGGGGGTACATGAGGGAGAAATGACAGTTTTTTCCCAGACAAGTTTTCTTCCATTCTAGTCTTTTTCCTTATGAAAGTGCTGTTCATGCTGCTTGCCACCGACAATCACAAAAGCAATGTTTCAGTGAGTACATGCCCAGGTTTGGTGTGGCTCTGACATTCCAGACACACGGTCACCCTTCCTTTGCATTCAAAAATGCATACTGTGTCAGCTGTAGTGACAGACACCTGCAATCACAGCTTTAGAAGGCAGGACAGGAGACTGATATCCAGTCTGCTCTACACAGTGACTTCTGGGTCAACCAAACAGCAAAGCCCTGTCTTTGTTTGTTTGTTTCTTTGTTTGAGACATGTTTACTCTATTTAACAGCCATGGCTGTCCTGGAACTGGCTTTGTAGGCAAACTAAACTATTCTCCACCTAACAGAGATCTGCTCGCTTCTGCTTCCCAAATGCTGGGACTAAAGGCATGTACCATCGTCACCCAGCCCTAAAATCCTGGTATTCTTGTTTTGTTTTTGTTTCTTTGTTTTCAAATACACATTTCAAATTTTCAGAATTGAGAACAATGATAATATTGAATCCAGTCTAATTTATTAAAAATCTTTCCAGCTTTATATGGCATGTATTACTAATAACATAACCTCTCACAGCCATTCATAATAATTGTACTGTTTCGCATCATATCAAGGAGCTCTTTGGATAAGGGGCAAGAAGAGAGAATGTTTTTTAATTAATCTTCTCTGCTGGTATTTGGGGAAGCCTGGGGATTTAGGATGGTCCTGGAAGGATGGGCCACTACTGTTTAGATTCCTTCTTTGTGTAACTAGGAGATTTTTTTCTTCTTTTTTTAAAAATTGAACAACTTTATTTTAAAAAACAAAGATAAATATACAGATTTTAAGCATTTTTGCATAAAAGTATACGAATACATTTTTTGTCAGTACTTGATTTTTTCAAAGGTTTGATAGTGTGCATTAAAATCTTACTAGTTACAATGAGCATAAAGTACATGTAAAACAAGATGTAACCTGGAAATAGTCAAAGTTGTGATTAGGAGATTTTGACTTGGCAGGAAGGAGAGACTTCTGGTCTTAGAAATGATAGAGTTAACTTGAGGTGGGTTTTGTCACTTGTCTAATCATAGTAAAAACAACTCTGAATTATAACTGACAAGTTTCTTTGTGATCCAATTCTACAGATCTCTGGCTTTGACTGGTCTCCTTCATTCATCTGTGCAGAACCTCACTGGCTACTTGGCTTTTGAACCACCCCAGGCTCTCTACAGTCCTTAGGTTTATAGTGTTATGAATTGCCCCAATCATAATAGGGCTGTTCCTCCACAGAGTTTTACTAAAAAAATGACCAGCTCAGTAGGGTTTAACACCCTCATCTTATTCAAGATCTCAACTATCTTCCTCACATTCAGTTCCCCTCCATTGATTGGTTCTTAGAACACCCTAGGGCTCTTTCTTCCACAATGCCTTTTGCTTATTCACCTTGTTTATTTTCTAGCTCCCCAGTTAAAAGTACATCCCCAAAGGCAGGTGTGTTGTCTGCCCTGTTCACTGCTATATCATTGGCATCTTGAATAGTGCCAGCTACAAAGTAAGATTCAATAAATATTTACAGAGTAGATGAACGTCTGCACATGGGAAAACAAAAATAAAGATCTTTATAGTGATGATTTAAGAGCACAAATCTTTTCAGAAATAATCACATAATGAGGGAAGAGGAGACAGAGACAGACTGTGTGTATAATGTAGGCTGTGCTGACAGATTTTCAAAAACACCTTCAGCTTCTCATAAACCTGGGTTACACCATAGTCTAGTCCTACCCCTCCCCGATGTTGTCCACCTTTGTGGATTGAGTTCTGTTACTATCAAAAAATATCTATACAAAAGGACAAGAGTCAAGTACACGGTGCTACTTATTTTCTCAGCACGCAGGGTGCCTCAGAGTACGGGATTCCCACACAGCAAACAGCTTTGTGGGTTTTCTTCCCAGCTTCCTCTCTCTGATAACTAGGTCAGCGACAACTGGTGTTTCCCATGTGGCAAACGGAGCGCGGGTATGCATAGAAATCTCCGCCTCTTCTTCCTTTGCTTTTCAAGCACTGCTGAATGCCTCCTAAGGGTTTCGTCTGCTTGGAGTTCTGCTAATGTTTCCACTCTTGTGGAAGTTGGTGGCGCCAGGGGCTGATGCATGCTCTGACTACTGACTCGAAACATGCTTTGATGAATTAGTGCAAGATGGCCATCCATTTACTTTAAATTTTACCCTTGATTCCTCCTCCAGCAAACAATTAAGGAGCAGCAGTAGCTTCCTGCAGGGGAGACCAATGCCTTCTGTCCTCTGTGGAAAGCGCTTGGCATTCTTCCAAAAGATGAATGGCTCGGACCATTTTTCCTCAGCTTCCAAACATGAGAATAAATATGCATATAAACACGGGAAACAAATTCAAAGCACAAACAGAAAACCCATCTTGATTACCAGGAACTCCTGTGCCTCAACAAAGAGGCTGAAGAACATATCCTTGATCTTAATAAAGCAAGAAGCCAGGGAGCAATGAGAGGCCACAGGAATAAGTGAACCCAGTGACAAGACGCATGTCATTGTCGCTGGGTGAGTAGCCCCGACCAACCTCACAAGCTTCTGAGTAAGAGGAAAATGGCTCTTTAACAGTATTAAGGGACAATTTATTATGTGCATCCTTCCAGGGAAGCACAGAGACAGTGCGGGCCCTGGCATTTGCATTATTTCCAGACAACAGCATCGCAGGAAGGGACACTGATTTATTTCAGAGCAAGTACAGGTGAATTTAATGTCTCTTGGGACTGAGCCAGAGAGGACTTAACCCATTCTGAAGTTCTAAGTGCTTGAGGAGGAGCTGTGTGTGCGCTTTTGCAATGGTCTACCAGCTTCTTTGGTTAAATTCCAGGTCCTTGAACCCGCCTTTCCCAATTGCTATCATGAAGGCACTTGCAAGGGAGGGGAGAGGATGCAAACAAGAGATCTAACTTTATGTCTTCACCAAGCTAATTCCTTTCAGGGTTGCAAATAGTTTAATCTCTTTAAGATGAAACGATCTATGAGGTAAAATGTGTCTGGTAGTACTACTTGGAGAACTGTATTGAGGGTAATGAAGGTAAATATAGTAGAGTTATATACTCACACCATGAGTGGTCTAAGTGTTGTTGTTTTGGGGTGACATCAATTTGGGATACCCAAGACACAAATTAAATTTAGAGATTATCATTAGATAAGGCTATTTGGCTAAGTTAAGCAACAGAGAGATTTTTATTTCTTAAACAGAATAGTTCAGAATTGGGCGGGGTTCACAGTTATGGCTTAAACTTCGGCATTAGAGAATTATTAGATGCAAACCTGACAGTGGAAACTACCTTGAGCATGACTCTCCCAAGCAGCTTCTTTGGCAGATAGAGAAACTGAGCCTCAGGGAGGCAAAGTAGACCGTGAGATAGCATCTCAGGAGGTAATTCTAATATTAATTGCTTATTATTATTTTATCTTGAAATTGACCACCCTGGAAAACTGCTCAATAAAGACTGGTGAAGAGACAGGACTCAGTCTTATCTCACACCATCACTGTAGCTGTTGACAATGGCAGCATAGATTTTTTTCTCTTCAGATCTACATTGTAGCATCCCTTATTAAATGTCAACCCTGGAGATGAAAAAATGGCTCAGAGGCTAATGACCCTACTATTCTTTTAAGTGAATTAGCCAGAGTTAGGTTCCCAGTAGCATCTTAGTGGCTCTGTGGGATTACTGTCTGCAATCCCAGCTTCTGCAGAGCTGTAACTCCAGTGCCCCCTCCTGGTCTCTGCAAGTACTAACCATGTGGCATATGCACACACACATACTTACATCTAATACGCATCAAACCACCGAAGTAGTAAACTGATTGATTGGCTGAAGTATCTTAACATGGACATGGCTCCCAGAAAGCCAGTCACAGCTTGATCAAGGCTGGGATTTTGTTGCCCTCCTGAGCTCTTTGAGATATTGAAAGTATCTCCTTATTTGTACTTCAACTGTTGTAAGTTATGTGATTTGCAAACACATTTAATTTTTAATTAATTCATTGATTTAATTTAAACCTTACCATCATATGGAAAAATAGAGAACATTATTTTCATTCCCATGAACAAAAAATGGAAGCTCTAAGTGTTTCAGTGAGTAAGACATAACAATAGATGTGTCAATATAGTAAGATGTGCCAGAGTAAATTATCTGGATTAGAATTGATCCAGGATATATGCTTCTGCCTCTGCCTCTGTCTCTGATTTCACTTTACTCTCTCTCTCTCTCTCTCTCTCTCTCTCTCTCTCTCTCTCTCTCTCTCTCTCTCTCTCTTACTTTTTACATTTATTCTCTCATACAATGCATCCTGACCACGATAGACCCCTCCCTCCACTATCCCTAGCTCCAACCTCCACCCTTCCCATCCACCCCAGATACATTGCTTCTTCATTTCCCTTCAGAACAAACAGCCCTCTCAGTGATATTAACCAAACATAGCATAACAAGATACAATAAGTCTACCCACAAGCCCTCGTATCAAGGATGGAGAAAGCAACACAGAGGAGTAAAAGGGTACCAAGAGCAGGCAAAAGATTCAGACACCCCACTCCCACAGTATGTATTCAGAGGATCTTGTGCAGACCCATGTATACTCTGTGATTGATGCTTCAGTCTTTGTGAGCCTCTACAAGCCTAGCTTAGTCGATCCTGAGGGCTATGTTGAGAGCAGGTCCCTTGTCGTCCAGCTATCTCTTCAGCCTTAAGCCCAGATACTCAATTCATTCCACAAATACAAGTAATGAGACAGAGGAAACAGGAAAAAAAGAGAAGGCTCTTTAGCGAAGAGAGGTAAATACAGGTATGTAAAATAACAATAAAGATGTCTGGGAAAGTCACAAGGCATCATATTATTTACTAGTCATAAAAGGTGAGGAAACAAAAAACATTTGAACTAATAATGACCTCTAATAAAAAGTAACTAAGACCCAAAGACCACCTAACTAAAAAATTTTTAATTGGCTGTTCATATGCATTAAATTGCTTTTATTATGTTTAGGTATGGGCCTTGAATTCCTGAGCTCTCCAATACTTTTAACATCAAGACATGCTGTATTTTCTCAAATGCTTTTTCTGTATCTAGTGAGACAATCATGTGATTTTTTCCTTTGAATTTGTTTATATAGTGTATTACCTTGATGAATTTTCATACATTAAACCAACATTGTATCCTGGGGATGAAGCCTACTTGGTGATGGTGAATGATGGTTTTGATGTGTTCTTACATTCAGTTTGCCAGACTTTTATTGGGTATTTTTCTTTTTTTATTGGATAGTCTATGTATTTACATTTCAAATGTTATCCTCCTTTTCCCACTCCCATCTCCCCTTTCCCTCCCATTGCTTTCTTTCCTACACTGGAAAAACAAGCCTTCACTGGACCAAATATCTCAACTCCCATTGATGCCAGAGAATGCTATCCTCTGATGAATATGCAACTGGAATCATGGGTCTCTCCATGTATAGTCATTGGTTGGTGGTTTAATCTCTGGGATCCATGGAACCTTTGCTTGGTTGATAATGTTATTCTTCCAAGGGGTTGCAAACTTTTAGCTCCTTCAGTCCTTTCTCTAGCTCTTTCATTGGGGTTTCCATGGTCAGTCCGATGTTTAGCTGCAAACATCCTGATCTGTATCAGTATGGCTCTGGAAGAGCCTCTGAGGAGGCATCCATATCAGGCTCCTGCCAGTAAGCACTACTTGGCACTATGTGGTATTAGTGTCTGCACATGGGATGGATTCCCAGGTGAGGCAGTCTCTGGATGATCTTTTCTCCAATCTCTGCTCCTCTATTCATCCCTTTCTTTCCGTGAGTGTTTTGTTCTCCCTTCTAAGAAAGACGGAGGCATTCACATTCTGGCCTTCCTTCTTTCTGAGCTTTATAAGGTCTGAGAATTTCTAACTAAAATCTTAATACCAGACATTTGAATTCTCACTGAATGGTTAGACAGGACTGTTCCAAAGACTTCCAAAACCAAAATAAATATCCTTTGATCTGTTTCTTCCTCAGTCCTTATCTTTTTTTTTTAACTGTAGTAGTTTGCATTGAAAACTGTTTCTCAGAGGCTCATATATTTGAACACATGCTTTTCAGTTGGTGGAACTATTTAGGAGATACCAGAAATTTTTAGTATGTGAAGGCTTGCTGGAGGTAGCATGTCACTGGATGAAGGTAGGAGGTTGGCCTTTTAGAGTTAAGAGTTGTGAACTACTTCCCGTTCATACTTTCTGTGTCTCGAGTGCGGTTGACATGTGATCTGCCACCTTATTGTGCCTTCAGTCTGTTGCCATGCTTTTTGAAGCACTGTAGACGTGTAGCCCTCCAGTATTATAAGCTAAAACACATGTTTCCTGAAGTTGTCTTTGGCCATGGTTTTTATTACAGCAACAGAAAAGTAACTAAGACACTCTAAATCTCATTTAGCATCCATCAGGCTTGGTACTGAATGAGGCAAAAATAAATAAAGCAGCCTTTACCTGTGCAGAGATCACTGAAGATGGCTTATACATTTGGAGGTAATTGAAAAAAATGTACATAGCCTAATTTAAGCACCAGCTCCAATGAACAGAGCCCAAAAGGGTTAATAGATATAAACATCTAACTTTAACTGTAAAAAAATGGAAATAGATAAATCCCTGTCCAAGTATCTGCTGCCACCTTAGTAGCAGAAGAATAATTAACTACAATCTTGGCAGCCACCCCCTTCAAGAGGGTTGGGTTCACCAAATCCCTGCTCAAAATCTTTATTCACTGATGCATGCCTTAGCTCCACTTGGATGTGATGAATGAAAGGTGGGTATGACACACCCAAATGGAATCTGCAAATAGCTGATCCTTTAAAACCTACTTTTGTAAATACCAATAAAACAAGTCTCAACACTCATTCCTCAATTCACAGAATTCATTCAACCTAGAGCCCTGGAGAAGGGAAGCTTCATTGGAAGAATGGTCTTTCATTCAGAGGTCTCACCAGAAACTAAAAGGTGCCTTCCTGCCCCTCCCCTTCTCTTGTTTAGGAGTCAATTATTCTGTAATCCTTCTGGTTCCTGTCTTTGTCTGCCTTCACTTTGTCTAAGCACAGAATTGATTATGTCTACCAAAGGAATGATTCCACCCCAAAGTGCTACAGTCTGGAAGCAGAACTACATAGGCACTCCGTAAATATTTGTTCAATGAATAAATGAATGGACGATAAGAGAAGAACAGCCAGGCTCAAGCTCTGGCTTTATTACTCACCAGCTGCCCAACTTCAGGGCAGGTGTTTAATCTGTGTGTCTCTCAGTTTCTGTGATTAGATTATATTAACATGTTTTAACTGTATAAATAACATGTCATTCTTGCTACAACTCCCAAAAAGAATGATTTTCTTTACCTTTTTCTGAGGGTACTGTGTGTGTGTGTGTGTGTGTGTGTGTGTGTGTGTGTGAATTTGGAGCCACGCGGGTGATGTTCTGCAAGTAGAAATGGCAGAGTTCAAATAGATGAGTCAGATTAAGCTATAGAAAGATATGAGATATAAGAAAATGAATTCATCAGCTTTGTCACTAAAATTTATTTGCTGCCTGATGTTCTATTGCTAGTATGTATCTGGAAAAATAAAGGCTGATATCCAGTGCCTTACGAGGAAAAAAGATAAGTGTGGGTGTGTGACAGGAAGACATTGTATGTTGTAAGGTACAGAAAATGGAAGATAAAATTGATCTCATGCACCTAGAGGCTTCACAGTTGCTGGACCTTCCAATATTCATTCATTCTCATGTGCTTTAAAATAACTGTGTTCATTCATTTCCTCATTAAATTATATCTTCGAATACCTATTAACCTGTTAAGTAGCAAACTGGGTCCCAGGTAAATGGGTGGTACAACATCCCTAATCAGTTCATTTATGGTTCTTTGAGGACATCTTGATGTTCATAGGAATAGAAAATAACTTGAAAAATAAAAGCTTTAGTCAACTAAAACAAGTAACTCAATTGGAAAGGCATGGATAGATTATGGACCATGTGTTGTTGGACATTAAGAAGGTCTTGATGTTTCAGGCAAGGAAACTAAATAGAGGCCAGTGACTGGGAAAGTGGTGTAGCCAAGACCACATAGTTTATAGTGAAGAACTCGGTGCATATGAACTGGAGGTCTGGGAGCTAGCCATGTAAGAAAAAGTAAGAGTGAGTTAGCTATCTGTCTTAGTAAGCCAGTGAAGGCTGGAGAGATGGCTCAGAGGTTAAGAGCACTGGCTACTCTTCTAAAGGTCCTGAGTTTAATTCCCAGTAACCACATGGTGGCTCACAACCATCTATAATGGGATCTGATGCCCTCTTCTGGTGTGCAGGTGTACATGCAGGCAGAACTCTAACTCTGTACACAATAAATAAATACATCTTTAAAAAAAGAAATCCGATGAATAGAGAGATTACCAGGTCGAAGCAAGGGCTTGAGGACAGATGGTGAGAGGATGCAGGGTTCTGTATGAATCAGAGTAAAGGGGGACATCTGTGTTGGAAATTGGAGAAGGGCAATGCACTTCCAAGTAGAGGAAGAGGGAGCCCGAGGGTAAGCAGGAAGCATTTTTTCTTCAATGTTATAATTTCCAGGACCATTCTTTCAAGTGTTAGAGGGATCGACTGTAAATTTCAGTGAGGTGCCAAATTTAGCATTTTTCCTCAGACTCATTTGACCCTTGAGAACATGGAGTGGGTTTGGTTTATTGGCATTCATTCCTGCTTTTACACTGAAAAAATGTTATGGTGAAGATGACTCACTAGTCCAAGTAGGACTGAAGTGACCTTGAAGTGCCATTGATGGAAAAAGCTGGGGGAAAACCACTGAATCTCTCCAAATTCCACATATTAGAATCAAATATGGCTGCCACAATTGCTTAGTGGACAAGGGCACTCGTTCTTCAAGGAGCAAAACCTCAATTTGAATCTTTAAGATCCATGTGAAAAGCCAAACATGATTACACATGCCCATAATCTCTCAACACTGGAAAGCAGAGACAAATGAGTCTCCAAAATTCACTGACCAGCCAGCCTAGCTTAACAAAGATTTTTCAGTTCAGTGATAGTCCTCATCTCAGGTGTATAAGGTATAGAACAGAAGAGCGAGATGCCCAACTCAAGCATCTGCATGTGCAAACTGCCAGGCTCACATATCAAAAGAAAGAAACACATACTTAGACTTATCACAGCCTCAAAGAATTCTCTCTCCACCTTGTTTCGCTGAAGAAGGGGAAATAGTATGTTAAGAAGTCAACACAGAGAATATTGTAGTCTCTGTCTGCTTTTGCCCTTCCATTTCTTCCAGTTTCCCATGCTCCTGTCTAAAGGACATAAGCAAAAACTTTATTTCAAGACAGTCAACCTTGTAAACATCTCTCTGCTGACTTCCCCTCACAATTACAATCCTATTACCATCCATATATTATTATTACTTTATAAACATGGAGAAAGAACTGTACCTATTTCACTTGTAACTCTATTATCTGCTAAAGGGTCTGATAGCTGAACAAGTTAGTATTTTCTGATTTGCATCAGTAAATTTGTGCTCAATTCTTGCAAAAACTGTCTCTATACCAGGGTCTGGCACGCAACTGTTTTCCCTCCTGTCCACTCTACACATCCTGTTTGCTGAGAAGGAATTTGTCTCTGATGAAACTACATGCGGTGTCATGCAGTACATCATAAATTCCACTTGACAGAAACAGCTGGGAGAACTGCCCAAGAATTGGCAGAGAGTGAATTCAGTAGTTTTGAGTGGGTCCCTGAAATGGAGAAAATGGAAGTATATTTTTACCTCCTCTTTACTCTTCATTTCTTTTTTTAAATCTTAATTTCTTTTCTGCCAAAACCACCCAAACATTTGTTCAACTTTGTTTCTTTTTCTTTTTCTTTATTCTTCTCTTATATATTACATCCTGGCAAGAAGTTTTTCTCCCTCACCTTACCTAGTCTTTCTTCGTTGTCCTCTCTTCCTCACTTTAGGTCCCCTACAAAAAGGGCAGGCATTCCTGGAGCATCAAATACTGTGTTAAACTACGGTAAGACTAAGCATATATTCTCTAATCAATGCTGGTTGAGTTGACTCAGCAGGAGAAAAATGGGTCCCAAAAGCAGGTGAAAATGTCAGGGGCAGCCCGTAGTCCTACTATTAGGAATCCCACAAGGGCACTGACCTATGCAACCATACAATATATACAGAGTACCTAGGTCAGATCCACATACGCTCCCTGCTCTCTGTAAGGACACTTGAGTCCCAGCCAGTTGATTCTGTGGACCGTGTTCTTGTGTTCTTGTGGTGTCCTTCACCCCTCTGGCTCCTATGATCTTTCCTTCCCTTCTTCTGCAGGACTCCCTGAGATCCACATAATATCTGTTTCTGGTACTCAACATCTGTTCTCATCAGTTTCTAGATGAAGTCTTGTTTTTTTCAGGTGTTAATTAAAGTAGACTTCAATCCCAGCACATCCGGCAGGCAACACAAACTGTATGCCAGAGGTTTTGTGGCTGGGTTGGTGTTTCAATCCCCACCCCCTTGAGGCATTGACTGGTTACAGAGAATGGCTGATCTACATTAAAAGACAGAGTATTAAATCTGGAGTCTGAAGACTTGACTTGGGAAGATAGATCTCCTCTGCTCAACTATTGACTCCCCTCCCCAACCCCTGCTTTAGGGAATCCATCTGTACCATGTCACAATGTACTTCTCAAGGATATTCTGAGAATATGATTAAATACTATTTGTAAATCTGAAATATACATAGTAGATTCTCAATAAATGTTACTTGAATCTGATAAGAGAGGCAGAACAGCCAAAGGTCTTGGAGCAGTTCAAGATGGAGAGGGGTACATGAATGTGGATAAATATGGTGATTCATTTGTTGTTTTATATTTGTCAGGCTGTGGCAATGAAGAAAGACATGGTAGCCTGTGGATTTTATTTCCCATGGGCATGGAGAAATTCTTATTCTGCAATTGTCATCCAACTCTAAATGTAATAGTACTAAGTTTAGAGATGTCATGATCAACGAAATGTAGCTCATCATTCAAGAAACTTAGCGATCAAATAGAGGTCACTCCTAAGAATGCCACTAAAAAGCATTTCTGAGACTGTGGGATAAGGCAGAAAGGAACTACTTGCACAGGCTGGCTTGCCAAGCATCAGGCAACAGTGTCCACAGGAAAGCCTGCCCATGTCTCTGCTCTCACAGGGAGCCATGAGCATGAGGCTAGTTGTCATTTTGTGCTTTACCCTCTCTCCCTCCCTCCCTCCCTCCCTCTCTCCCTCCCTCCCTCCCCTCCCCCATGTGTGTTTGAGTGTGTGCTTCTTATGTACAACTATGAACGAAACTCAGACCTTATGAATCATAGTTAGTCTTCTTGGCTTTATTCACTGGCTTTCTTGTGACTATTCTTGGACATGGGCTAACTTTTCTAGATGTAAATAATTTATCTTTCCTAACAGTTTTTCTACTTGTATAGTTCAGACTAGTGCTTGGAAGACACTGAGGATATTAAATCAAAGTAGTCTTAATGGAATTGGCTTTGGGCCAGATACTCTTAAAATGAACATGTGCACTTTAGTGGCATAGTTTCATTGTGTTGGGAGTCATTTGTATTTGTTAGTAAACACGGAAAACAAGTTGAAATCTCCAGGAAAATAAGAAGAAAAGAGGAAAAGCAACTTTACAAAAAATATGCAGTAATGTTAAAATGAGCCTCAATATGTTAAATTGTATGGTGTTAAATTTGCATAGATTTTAAGACACAATACATGAACTCAAGGTCTTATCTTTTTTTGATCTTCCCTTGGTTGCTGGACATACTGTTTCTTGGGTCATGTTATACAGTAAGCCACAAGAGGGTAAGGAATCTTTTTTAGCACAGAATATAGTGCCTGTTACAGAGAATGTGCTACCTGAATATATATTCGAATATTTTCTTAATTATTCATGTACTCTTCTTTCTTCAAATGAGTGTAAACTCCTGGAAGATGCTTCTTTGTTTTCTTTGGAACCCTGGAGGCTGGCACATTGTCTGTGTTTGTTATGTGTTTATTTCTTGTATAATCTATCAAGTTACTTTTACATTTCTATTAACGAAGCCAGCTATGAGGTCATGGAGACCTATGATCAGGTGTTGCCTCTAATGCTCAACATTTAGAGCCATGATCATGTTTATAAAATAAAGACTATAATTATCAATTTATAGAATAGATGCCAAATATCAACGTAATGTTTTATACAAGATACTGACATAGAAAATCTTCTATAAGTGGTAATCTTCTATTTTCATTAATATTAACTTTACTAATTCTTTTCTAGACAATTATTTATGTGAAGTGAGACAAAACTTGAATAGACTTTTGAGTGTGTGCACACACATGTGTGTATTAATGTTTATGTGTATGTGGCAGGTATATACATGAATTCGAGTATATCAGTTGTTGCTGTTTCTCAGATATCAGTTACATTATTTCTGGAGATAATTTTTAATTAGCCAGAATCTTATCTATCTAATTCAGATAGCTGACTAGTGAGCCTCTGGGATCTAGCTGACCTCAAGTCTCTAACACTGGCATTATCAGTTCATTCTACAAGGCCAGCATTTTTTAGGTGTGGTTTCAAAGGCTTGAACTCGGGTCCTCATATTTGAAATTCAAGCAGTTTTCTGTCTGAGTATCCTCCTCAAACCCAGCCCTTAAAGGCATAGAATTGTTGTTAATTCAAAGCTTTGGCTTTGTTAGAAAAACCTAGTGCATCTGAAACTTAATTTTTACATTAATAAGGTTGGTATAATACTCACTTCTGCTCTCTCTCTCTCTCTACTGGTGTCTTGAGAAGAATGGGATGATGTCTGGAAGGAGACTTGAGACTTGAGATGAAAGAAACTGTATAAACCCATTGACTAGATGTCTGGTGCTATTATTATTCACTGGCTCCTAAGAGTCTGTCAGTACAGAAGGCAGCCTGGCCCACAAAGCCAACAACTTGGTCTCCTTCGTAAAGCTCTTCTAAAACAGTATAAACGCAGCTGGAGGAAGGGGTTGCCCAGTTCTTGTTTTCTTTCCTCCCCAACCACCATGGTTTTAGTTGTTTGCTCTGAGACCAGAGGTAACATTCTGGAGAAGCAGGGGAATGTCAAATGAATCATGGGAGTAATCTCACATGATCTTCAGGTCTGGGTTTAAGTGTTGTCTGGTTCTCACAAACATTGGGCAGATCACTAATCTGCTCCAGGAATGAGTTGAACAAGAAGAAGGTAGACTGGATCATCACCAAGCTAGCAACTGGCTTTCCAGTGTGGAGTAGCTGCCTGCTGTGGAGCATATAGATGTGCCATTGAACCCAGAAGAAGAATTCAGCAGCAGAGGCTAAACTGGGGTGCATTTGTTCCATTGTATGGAAGGTGTTGTGGGGTCTAGAGGAATAGAGGTTAGAAAAGACAAATTAGTCAGGTACCAGGAACCATCAGAAAAACTGAGGACTGGGGTGGAACAGACTTGAGCTTTTCTTCCAAGATTGAATATGGTTCAGAAAAACATCATGGAGCTAAGGATATATGTGGCAGGTTTAAATCCTCACTATTAAGCAATCTTGGCATTTGAAAAACCATTCTACCTTCAAATCTTCATTTTTATTTTTTCATAGAGTGTTGATGTCTTACGGGATTGTTCTAGGAGCTGAACACTATAGCACGTGACAATTCTAAGTCTTTGGTATTCATAGATTCCATTTTTCGTGAACTTACCTCTTTGCTTAAACTAAAATTTAACCCCAAATTCAAACTCATATGTCTTTTATAGTCATCCTTGGACATGCATAAAATGCTAGATATTTAAGTTAGTCTCTTCACACACATTCCTGGTCAAGGTTAAATGAGTTGACATGCCATTTTCTTATTCAGATCAATCTTCAGTTTCTTTAGTGTCATGTTTCTATTTTTGTGCTCTCATTAATGATTTTTCCCATTTAAAAATGAACGTTTAGTGTGTTATAATGTGATGTTCCCAAGTACAAGGAGGTTATGGTGGGCCTTCTGTAGAATGTGCATATGTCAAATAAAGTTCTTATTGTGCTGGTCATTAGTTATGTTTAAACAAATCAAGAATATCTACTATATAATGTATCTTTAAATAGAAACATATTAAAGGAAGCTCTGTGTCACTGTAGAGGAATAGCAAAGGCCTATGAAAATGAAGACAATATGAAGGAAATATGCATTTATTTGCTTTCTGGTTTAATATTAGGGTCAAGGTAAGAAACTGGATTAGACTCTCTATGACAAACTTTTACTGAACTTCTTCTATTCCTCTTCTATTCCAAAAGGAGATTTCAGTGGAAAATCTCTCTCTCTCTCTCTCTCTCTCTCTCTCTCTCTCTCTCTCTCTCTATCTCTCTCTCTCTCTCTCTCTCTCTCTCACACACACACACACACACACACACACACACATACACACACACACACACACACAGAGAGAGAGAGAGAGAGAGAGAGAGAGAGAGAGAGAGAGAGAGAGAGATCGGGTAGGGGGGAAAGACACAGAGAGACAGAAAGACACAGAGAGACAGAGACAGAGAGACACACACAGAGAGAATAGTTCCTTTGACTGAACGAATAGTGCTTTAGTTTGCTTTATGGTGGGGTTAGAGGGACGGCTAGAGATGAGACATGATGAAGTTAAAAAGCAATCAGTTTTGTTTCGACAAAAACCATAAGCTGCTGCTCTGAGATCTTGAGCAAAGCATGTAATTTCCTGGAGGCCTCAAGTTCTTCATTTTAGAATGAGATCTACCTTAAGCCATTACCATTAAGATCAGAGATAGGGAGGGCAAGTATGGGGCATCATAAGATAAGTAGTTGTTATAATTCGAGCATGACTCTGACTTTAGATTCTACTCCTCAGGTGACTGGTGCAGTTGAAATGAAAACTCTGTATAGATTTGCAGTCATTTGGGACATTTTCCATTAAAAAAACAACTACAAAACACACAGGTTTTATACTTAGAGGATTTCTAAGTTTAGTGTTCTCTCTTTTAGCATGAGATGAACTGGTATGAAGAAAGCCTTTCAGCATAATCCAGTGTAGTGAAGGACAAGAGAACATCTTGCATAAATACCTTTTCTTCCTTTCCCGTGGCAGGGTAGATGCTCTGAAAACTGTCTATTACAAGGCACTTAAAGTAACCTTCAAGGCAGCTCAAAGGCAGACTGGCTTTAAAATCTTTATGAAGGTGTTGTTTTTATGTTTATTCTTTTATTCTCCATCCTTCCCTTTAATTTGATTTGAAAGGAGCAAAGGGACTATGATTCCAATTTCCTATGCTTGCAAAACAGAGAAAAAAGCAAGTATTTATGACCGGGGTAAAAAATTGTCTGAAAAGAGACACTGACTACCTTTTATAGAGGCAGAGAACAGTTTTTATCTTTGCTGTTGATGAAGTTATTAAATCTTTGTATATATGTGTATGTTTTTCATGCAATCCACACTAGTATGGTTTTAGTATTTTAGCAACCTGAGTGATTTTTCACCCCTAAATAAGATGATGGGTGACAGCCAGTGAATGAGACTTAAAAAACTGTAAACACATCTCTTTCAGATCCCAGATGTGCTGTGAACAGTTGGTGTTGATTATCACCAGAAAGTGCGGACAGAACCATTTCAGTGGATTTGCAGAGAGAAAAAAAGTGGGAAGAGAAAATGTTTCATACAACACTGTGTAGTATTCCAGGCTCCTGATATTGCTCGAGAACCACACAGAGGCTCCATGGATAAAAGACACATTCAAATGGAACCCATTTCATCCCACCAAGGATCATGCCCACAGCTCAGATCTAGATTACATCTAGAAATTTAACTTCTTCTGTTTCCAGAAATCAACTGCAGATGCCATTTCTAACCCCAAAGTGACTTTCCTCCAGTAATTGTTCTCCCAGAGAGCACTGTTCTCAGTAGATCCTCCCACTCTATTTATGGTGATATTAGCATCAACACCAAGCATTGCAAAGGAAGATCAGAAAGCTAGTCTTCTTTTCTACATTAACAATATGGGGAATTCTTCAGGCATAGAAAGATGTTCAACACATTCCAGTCCGCCAGAAAATTCTAGCTGGCTATTAAAGATATTTAATCCTTGGTACTGGGAAGATATATGTGAATATATATGCTGCTTGGACTTAGATATTAGACTCTAAGTGTATAACATGGCGTCTCATGCTAAACAGTCATTAAAGTTGTAATCAGAGAGTTTATGGCTATGTGACCCTCTCTAATGTATTCCAGACTATCTGACATCATCCCTAGACTGACTATGAAATATCACTGCCTCTACCCCTTTGTGATGTCAGTAATATTTTTATACATCAGCAATCATCACATGAAAAGCTAAATCTGCCTGTTTGGGGATTGTTGTTATAAACAATGTTTAATGCTACATGAGAGCAGGTATGTGTAGTCTTTCATGTATATAGAAAGAATCTTAGCAAAATTTTCTTAGTCCAGATACTGATGGACTATGAAAAATAGGTCTCAGGAAGAGGGACTTCTGATATATTCATTTGGTTATGAAATGTTTTAGTATAAAAAATTTTATGTTGTTTTTATAACTCCATTTATAATGACTTCTGCACAGTGATGCTCAATAAGTTTATGTTGAATAAATGGAGAAATAAAATAAATCCAACTTTATTTGTTATTATAGTTTCAGCCCAGGCATTGCACTTTTTTTTCTTTAAAAACAGATCCCTCTAGTCATAAGGGCTATATTGGCCGAATGGTAGCAAGAGTCAGATATGAAGTCTCAGGTATTGAGACCACCTGTATGTTGTCACAAGTTGTTTAGTGGCAGGAACACCCTGGTCTAATTCCCTATGGCATGAGCATAGGGAACATCCTAATGCATCTTTTAGCTGAACTTGGGTCTTCCTGGTTTAATGGGATGCTGGTTGTTTCTAGCTCAACAATGATGCTCAAATTGCCCTTTTTATTGTTTGTGTTCAAGTTGAGTTGAATTTTGTTGTGAAAGTTTGTTTTTTTTTTTAAATTGTACTTGATTCAGTAACTGTCTTGATTATTGTTAGTGACTGGCAGGATCTGCTTGTATGTGATGCTGTGTTACTCAGGAGCATGAAGAAACATGCTGCTGCTGCCTTCCTTCATGATTTATGGTTTTCAGGTTGTCATCATGTTTGGAACTATGAGGAATAATATGAAAGTAAGAGGGAATATCTCATAACAGTTAAACACTACAGCCAGGAGAAGCTAAAATGCTTATTTTTCTTGAGAATATATTTTGTACTTAAGAAGTGAGAAGCACCACTAATGATTTCATGTGAGACTCATGAAGTTAATAGAAGCATCATTAAAAAGACAAGAAAAATTCATTTTAGCTCATGGCTAAATCTGTCAGGCTGTATTTGGATCACAATCTTAATTCTTCAGGTTTCTTATGTGGTGAACAAAGATTACCATAGCATTAATTTGACAGGATTTTTGGGAGCATCACAAGAGTCCATACATGTAACAAGCACAGGCCAGCTCATGGAATCTTACAAACATGATGGCAAGTTTGCCATTTATTAATTCTTGATTTATTGATACAATGTAAAGCCCCAGACACACTAGTACTTTGCAATGTTTTACTAGAATGTAGATTGGGAGAAACAATGAAAACATATGACATTAGATGGCTTAAAAAAAAAAACTGCCCCAGATGTCAGAAAACAAGACATTTGGGCTCAGAGAGGCTGCCTTTTGCTTTGAGAAATCTATACTCCAAACCAAAACAACATTGAGGGGTGAGGATCTAGGTAGGAAAGATGTTTCAGGATAAAATGCTTTCATATATCACCTGTCTCAGCCAGACTATGCCAGAGCTTTCAGTACTTTGTGGCAGGTTAAAGGGGATGTGTAGGATAATGTTAATTTCAGAGATCTTCAGATATTTTATTGTGTATATTCTGATTTTTAATGGCTGTGCATAGTTCAAAGTGCTAATTAATTGGTGATAATTATTTAATCACATAATATTCATAGAGGATCATTGACAAATAGACTAAGATTACACAGCCAGTGAGTGTCAAAAGTGTTATTCTACTATAGGCTAGGGTAACTTTAGCAGTCCAAATCAAGGCTTTTTCATGAATAACAAGTGGTGGGGGAAGTGTGGTCTAAGCAATAGTCACATCTTCACGTTTGACATATAGGCTGTAACTACATTTCTCTAATCAAAGAAGGGCAGAGTACACTTTCAGTAGATCATAAGAGGTCCTTGAGAATCTTCCTATCTGGAAAGTGGGTAATATCTCTACAGTCATTCTCAAGCTTCCTAATGCTGTGACCCTTCAATGTAGTTCTCATGGTGTGGCAGCTTCCAGCCATAAAGTATTTGCATTGTGACTTCATAACTGGAATTTTGCTATTGTTAAAAATCATAATGTAAATTTCTAATATGTGGGATATCTGATATGCAACCCCAAAGGGATCATGGCCCACAGGTTTAGAAGCTTTGTATTAGAGAACAAAGTATGAGAACAGACTAAAAAGTTGAAGATTTTTGAGGAAGACTGTAAACTTCTAGTGAAAGGAAGGTTGGGCAAGAGAAAGTAGAGATGAGCAACCACTGCAGATAATGCAGCCATCTTAGCTGCTAGGTTTGTATGTCTTCCTTTAGTTTAGTTTAGTTTAGTTTTTTTTTTCATGGTTGGATATAGACACAATTGCAGTACTGTCTGGAAAATGTGGTTATTTAATTATTAATTTTCTCTCAGTACATTCTCTATGACAAATTCTGTTTGATGATGCATTGACATATGTAAAATAGGTCACTGAAACTCTCTTTTGCAATTATTTTGGAACAATTTAGAATTTCTTCTTCAAAATTCTGTGTGTTAGGGACTGGGTAAAGAAACTAACTGGTGTATTTTATCATGAAGTAGTTTCTCCATGTAACCTGTGAATATGGCCAAGGCCTCAGTGGGAAGAGATTCAAATATTCACCCACTTCTATCCCATATACCCATAGGGTTCTTCTCTTTGTCTTCTTTTTCTTATTGCATGTTCTTTTCAGATGTAACTGAAGGAGTAGATCACAATATACTCTGAAATATATTTTTCCATTGAAATATATATTTGATCAATGCAGTTTTTGAGTTAAAAATTTAAGAAAAAATGCAGACAAATATAAGCAGCAAAATGAGCCATATTCTCATTGTGGAGAAATAATTACGGTTTTGAGGTGTAGAATATTCTAATGTCTTGATGCCTTCTTTTCTGCCATTACTATAATCCAGGGATCTCTGCAGTCTAGTCTTGACCACAATTATGGTAAAGGCTCTCCACTTCATTAGAAAAATAAATATTAATGGAAATGAGAGCTTCAAATATAATCTTTAAAAATTGTTAAATATAA